>NC_084479.1:8270039-8500039 GCF_027409185.1 Cynocephalus volans
GCCTGGGACCACCTTCCCCATCCTCTAAATGACAGAGAAGCAGAAAGCTCAGTGCTGGCTGAGCCTTGAGTAGAAAGGAAGAGGAGGAGAGGGGAGAAGGGAAAGAACAGAGAAAGGGAAAGGAGGAGAGGGAAAGGCACTAGGAGAGGTACAGAAAGGGTGGCAGGAGAGGGAGGCCTGAGGTTCAATTGGAAGCTATTAGTTATGATGCTTTCTAGTACAAGTTACAGAAAACTAATTCACAATTATGTAAATAATAAGGTAATGTGTTCGTCATCTTAGGCATGCTAGGTACAGCAGGGCTATGGCTCCACAAAATGGCTACAGTTTCAGGTATCGCATTTAGAGGGCACGTTGCTCAGAGGAAGCAGAACCTTCTCCTACGTCTCTTTCTTAAAAGTGAAAAATCCTTTTCCACAAGCTTCCCAGCAGATTTCCTCTCCAGTCTCACTGGACAGGACTAGCTGAAATACCTGTTACCAAAGCAATCACGGCAAGGAGAATAGGATTACCGTGAATGAGTAAACCATTCATATTCCACCAGATCTACCTCTGGAACTGGGGATGGGGTCGCTTACTGAGTCACACAGGGGAGGGATAGACACAGGACCACTACTTATGTTTGTGCAAGTTGTGCACTACAAAACTGCAGGAAGCCCATTTACATTCACGGTCACTGTTATTTGTAAAGTTATTAGAACAAATTTCCAGCAGATGGGAGTAAAATGCTTGGGGAAAGGGCACCTTTCTCTGATTCATACAAAGTGACAGCAAGCAGACAAAGGAGATACCTAACAAAGTCAAGCTTCTGTTAGAAGAAGGTGGGGGGTAGAGATGGGAAATGAGTGCTTGGTATGTACTGAGACTTCTGCAACAGAAAGTAAATAATCCAATTTATTGTAAACCTTTTAAAATTATATATGGTAAATTCTATTTTAATGCAATAATTCATTCCAGGTTTAAGAAAAGATTTGAAACTCTTTATTCAATTCCAACATAGTTACTCTGAAAAAAAAAAAAAAAAACTAGGCAAGCAGATATTCTAAACTGAAAATAATGATGTACAAAACTCACCTCTGGGTCCTTACTTTGTCCAAGGTGCTGGCATACAGACCCATACCCTTTTCTTCAGTTCTCCAGTTATTTAACTCCTCCAAACTTGACTACCAACCTGCCACAACTGGCCAAATCAACCATGAGAATGACCTTGGATGCAGATATCACCCAAGAAGAGCCGTTAGATGAAACCACTGCCCTACCTGACAGCTTGACTCCAACCTTGAGCCAGAGGCACCCAGTTAAGCAGCATCCAGATTTCTGACCCATGCAAATTGTGAGATAAGAAATACTTGCTGTTTTAACTGTTAAATTTTAGCATAATTTCTCACACAGCAATAGATAATAGTAGGTTTAACCATGTCCCCCCAAAAGATACGTTCAACTCCTAAATCCTGGTACCTGTGAATGTGACTTTACTTGGGAGCAGGGTCTTTGCAGATGTAATCAATTTGAGATGAGGTCATACTGGATTAGGGTGGGCCTTAAATTCAACGACTGCTGACCTTATAAGAAGAGGATTCATCACATGGATAAAGCAGGGGGAAAAAGAGAAGAGAAAACAAAAGAAGAAGAGACATAGGAAACACACACAGAGAAGAAGGCCATGACTGGAATGATGAAGCTATAAACTAAGGAATGCCAAGGATTGCCAGGAACCACCAGATGCTGAGCAGAGACAAGGAAGAATTATTCCTAAGAACTTTCAGAGGGAGGGTGGTCCTGCCAACACCTTGATTTTAGATTTCTAGCCTCCAGAACTGTGACAGGATAAATTTCTGTTGATTTAAGCCATCCAGTTTATGGTAATCTATGTCAGCCCTAGGAAACTAATATAATAACTAATAGAGCAACTCATAGTATGGAATGGAACATGGATTTTAAAACAGAACAATATTGAATCATTTGAGAGGCCTGACAAACATAGAATCAGGGAAGGTAGCACGGCCAATGTGCTGGGCCTAAAAGTCAGCACTAGAATGAGAGTGAAGAATTTAAATTTAGCCTACTTTCAGTCAGTCTTTATAACTGGCTAAGAAATACGGCTTTGGTGAAGAGATGGGTTAAAGACAAGGAGGACAGAAATCTGGCTAGAACTTCCAAGGGCTGTCCTGGGGATATCCAGAAGGGAAAGGGAAAAGGATACAAGTATGGCACATCCTCAAGTTTGGAAGAAATACCATACGAGGCCTGTTGAGAAACATCCTACTTCATGTAGTCAAGCTAAGCTGGTTCTAGATTTCACTTATTTATTATTCATTCATTTACTTATTTAATTTTTTGGGTGGCTGGCCAGTACAAGGATCTAACCCTGGACCTTGGTATTATCACTCTAACCAACTCAGCTAAAAGGCCAGCCCCCACTTAAGATAGTTTTAAAAAATCAGCACAGAAGCTGGGGCCACTAGAGCTCAGGGGAACAGGAGGAGAGACCTATGGAGTACATGAAGGAAGGAGAAGTCACAATGACAGAAAGAAAGGATCATTCCCACCATTTCGAATCCAGGTGGCTTCCAGGCTGGAGCTGCTGAGCGCACTGAGCAAGAACTGGCAAAAGCCACAGCTGTGCCCTTTGGATGGAGATGCTTGAAGGTGGCAGGACAGAAGAGGGCCTTGGTGGCCCCAGGCCAGCAAGACCACTAACGTGGACCTACATAGGAGCAAGGAGCCACAACAACTGAAAAAAGGAGCCACTGAGAGGCCATTGAGTTATCTCAAAGGAGCAGCACATAGCCCATCCTTTGGCAAATGTTTGGAGCATAGGCAGTGGGGAAGATGGGCCCACCAGGGGAACATTGAGGCACAGCAAGGACAGCTGATCAGCGCAGGACCACTCGGCGGAGACTGGTCAGGAATAGAGATCTGCAGGGGGTGCAGTGTGCTGAAAAGACTGAGCTCCAGACCAGAGTCTCCACACAACACAGGTGTACCAGACCTCAGAAGATCCAGAAATACATACAAGGTCAACCATTAAAACCTGAGCTGCACAAAAAGCCTTCCCCAGAGAATCAGCAGCAAAGCAGCAATATAGCCTAACCACAGGCCTCAAGTGCTGGTCCCCACAGGAAGTTCCCCCATTTTATTAGTAAGCAAAGGACAACAAATTAGTCCCAGAGCAGAGTTTAAGTGGTGGGAACAGTGAATAATCCAACACAGAATTGAAAGAAAAAACAAAATACCCACATATCAGAGACAAAGTTTAATATTACCCAGTAAATGTCTAACACCACCAAACACCTATAAAACCCAGAAAGACTGGAAGCTGCCTGGTCTCCCAAGCCAGGGATGTGGGGGAAGGCCATGGACCTCATACATACCCTACCAGCTCACCCAGCCCAGCAACGACCACCAGGCCACTGCCAGAAGAACCCTGAGCTCCCAAGCTGTGGTGGTGGGGAACTGAGGGACTTGGCCATGCCCAGAGATGAACAGAGCCATGGCTGGAAGCCCCCTTGTTTCATAAGCCAGGGCGGTTGGGGGCCAAGGGCTTCAGCCACACTCCCCTGACATCTGCATCCAGCCCAGCAATGACCAAGCCACTGCTGGAAGCCCCCTGGTCTCCTCTGATGGGGGTGCCACAGGCCTCAACCATGCCCTCTCTCCTTCCTCCTTCTGCCACCCTATTTCCTTGCCCTTACCTTCTGTCCATCCCCTGCAACTGCACCACAACATCTTGGAATATAAAAAAGTAATAATAATATTAGTAAACAAATAAGCTTTAAAAAATTAGTACATTATTCTTGTGTGTGCTCCTTCACTTTTATAGTTTCTGTTTATCTTACTTTATTTCTCTAGTTTTCCAGTAATGTATTTTTTAAAAAAATAAATTCAAACTTTTCTTTTTCTTTTTTTTTTTTTTGTCTTTTTCGTGACAAGCACTCAGCCTGTGAGTGCACTGGCCATTCCTATATAGGATCTGAACCCGCGGGGGGAGCCTCGCTGTGCTCCCAGCACTGTACTCTCCTGAGTGTGCCACGGGCTCGGCGCACTAAACTAAGGAGCAAAAGAATTTGTCCACCTTATGTCAAATTAGCTAAGAATATCAGACTATCCTTTTAGAAGCTGGGCATAAATGGAGGCAATAATGGCTGCAGCTCGACACCTGGAAAAGAGCCTTTGGAGTTAGGATAGGAGAAGAAAACTCAAACATCTCTGGACAATTATGCCAGATGACCCTTTCTCACCAGGGTTTTTCTCACACTAGCAGAGACAAGTGCCATCAAATTCCAAAGGAGATGAACAAATCATGAAAAATGAGGAAAAACTATGTAGGAGAGGTAGCATACAAGCTATGCCTCTGTGGAAGTGTAGAATTTGAGTTGGAAAAAAAAAAATTGGGGTGAGGGAAACCACGCAAGAGAATGCTTAGAGACAGGAATGAGCACTGTATTTATATATATATACATGCCTCCCCCCAGCCCCCCAAACATTAGATGAATATGGCTGGGTAAAAAAAAAAAAAGCCCTGATTGCTAAATGTTGTTCCTTTTAAAGACATTCAACAATTAATGACCCAGGACGTGAGCATTATTACGTATAATAGCATGCTGTTTTTCAAATAAGGAAACAGAGGACAAAATAGACTATTCAAGGAAGCATTAAAAACCTGGAAAAACCAACCATAAAAATAATGGTACTTTTAGGGCCGGCCCCGTGGCACACTTGGGAGGCACTTGGGAGCGCAGCGGCACTCCCACTGCAGGTTCAGATCCTATATAGGGATGGCCGGTGCACTCACTGGCTGAGTGCGGTGCAGGCAACACCAAGCCAAGGGTTGCGATCCCCTTACTGGTCACAAAAAAGACAAAAAAAGAATAATAATAATAATGGTACTTTTATATTTTGTGTTATTTTGATTTGGAGAGATTAAAATCTATTTCACAAGAGAAAATTATTCAATCAGAAAAACTGCTTTCTTTTGAAAATACAGAAAGAGCAGCAGAAAACCCTGTACCCAAAAGAAAGAAATTAATGTCAAAATAATATAATTATTTTTCTTATATAGAAAATGCTTTCAAGGGCCGGCCCCGTGACTTACTTGGGAGAGTGTGGTGCTGATAACACCAAGGCCATGGGTTCAGATCCCCTTACTGGTCATCTTTAAAAAACAAAAAAAGAAAATGTTTTCAGAAAAAGCTAATTTTCACCCAAACTTCTCAACCCTATTTACCTATAGTTATTATATTGCTCCTAGTTTTGATATGAATAATCATATCTGCTAATGGTGGATAAATAAGCCTAGAGAAGAGAGTGACTGGTGAAAGATAACCCAGTGGCAAACCTTGGAGCCTCCTGACTCAAGATGAAGTATATATTCTCTCAGTCCACCCTTTACACACAATGTAGTGTGCTCTTCAGCTTAATTATACTCTTCAGACACTACACCTGATGAATTGTCAGTGTTTTATACCTTCATGGAACATAAATTTAGGTTTCATTTTATTAGGTTCTAAAATTGTAATATGTAAATAGCACAATTTCCACAATATCCATATTCTGCAGTGTAAACAATAAAAGCCATTTTCTCAATATTTTCATTGCCCTTGCATTTTCCTTTACATATACTTTTAACAGTAAGTAGTACTTTTTTTTTAAGCAAAGGAGACCTTTTGTGACAGAGAGTCAACAATTTACAGTATAACAAAGAACGACTTAAGGTTGCAAACCTTTGAGAAGCTTCTTCAGTAGTTCGTCAGAGTATTTCAGGGCTCCAAGGTAAACAAGCACCTGAGGTAATCTATAGTCAGCAAACATGGTGATAATGGAGATGTCCTTCAAGCAACCATCCCCTTTTCCTTCCAATACGCTCCATGTATCTGCCACAAGGATTTGGGCTCGTTTGTAAAAAGAAATTCTTTCCCCCTGATGAATAACGAGAATATAAATGTCATATGGGTATCTGAAAGCCTTATATATGCTATTTTTTAAAAGGCACATGTTGAAAACATTTTTTCAAGGGCAGAATAATCTTATGCTTTTGGTAAGAATTTATAGAACTTTTATAGAAAACAAAAGGATCTAATAAACATTAAGTGATCTCTGTCACTCCAAATTTACTTCCTATTTTTTGGAAGGCACATAAAAAACAATTTACATAATCCTGGTACTATATATATATATTCTTCTGTGGCTGGCCAGTATGGGGATCTGAATCCTTGACTCTGGTGCTATAAACACCACATTCTAACCAACTGAGCTAACCAGACTTCCTGGTACTATTTAGTATTCTTTTTCAAGGGCATTACTTCATATACATATTTCTGTGTCACTGTAATCCAACAGCTTATTGTTTTTAATGTCTAGATAGCATTCCTTTTGAAAGTTTCTTAAATTAAAAAATATGTTTTTCTGATTGCAACAATGTTCATGTCAATTGTATAAAGTATAGAAGAATATAAAGAAAACAGTGCTCACTTCAACAGCACTCGTACTAAAACAGAAACCATACAGAGATTAGCATGGCCCCCATATAAGGATGACACACAAATTCGTGAAGCATTCCACAAAAATAAATAAATAAAATACTACAAATTTAAAAATAAAGAAGAAACTAATCATCCCTACGCTCAAGTCTGAAAAGAACCACAACATTCACTTCTGAACTGTTTCCTTTCAGATAATATGATTAACGTATTCTAGAGATAAAAGTGTAATGGATCAACAGCCAGAATTTGCAGTAGACTCTCTATTTTTCTATCATTTTTGGAAATGGTCAAAGTCAACATGTAAGTCCATATAATAAAAATAATTAGCCAATTATATTTACACATGGAAGAAACAAAGTTAACCAACCATGTAAGACAATGGCTTAGATTTAATTCAAGAATTCTCTGTTAAATGCAGATTAGTATTGACTATGGAAAAACACAGAAAATTACAATCTCTCTTTATTCTAATACCAATGGAAATAACCTCAAATCATGTTTTATAACTCTTTGTCTGCTAAATGGGAATAAATCAACTATTGGCTCCCAAAATATATCCTGACCACCCTGGGAAATATTTTATTTCGTTAATGACATAAATAATTAAATTAAAAGTGAAATTAAATTTTTAAAGGAAAGAATCCATACAAAAATTCCATAAGATTTTGTTAGAGTGTGGTGTTTAAACACCAAGGTCAAGGGCTTGGATCACCAAAACCAGCTTCCAAAATGAGTAAATAAATAAAAAATAAAATAAAAATTCCATAAAATGATAATATAGATACTTTTATTTACTAGAAAACTCAAATGATACTGTCATAATGAGAAATAACTTAATAATGCTTAATCTTATACCTACTGCATTTGATCCAGATCTACTTTTACTAAATAAATTAAAATTTCTAACGACACCATTAAAAAATTCAGGACCTTGTTTTCCAGGGCAAACACCCATGCTCATTTGTTGGGCTCATATGCGATTCAGTAATGCCAAAATGGCGAGTTAGGCAAGGCCCTCTCCATGAGGCCACCTAAAGATGGCGCCAAGAGGAAGCAAGGTGGGAGGGGACAGCTGGGTTCCACATTTTGTTTTTGTTTAATCCCATTGGCAGCCCTGGTTTTCCAAGCTCGTGATTAAGGCATGATTGCTTAGTATAGCTTAAGGAACCCCCATGCATGATCACATGATCTTTACCCTGATTGGCTGGGTGGAGGGAACTCCCCTGCTGGCAAAGCTTAAATACGCTTGGTTAATAAACAATAAACTGAACTGCTTGACAGAACCCCTGCCGCATCTGAGTGTCCTTTCTACGGGGCTGGGTTGGCGGGCAGATCACTCACTCCCCCCAGGGAGATCCCCTGGCCGTCTCTAGGGCCGAGGGGTGAAGCATTAGGGCAGCTCGCTCTTGGGTTCGGCGTGGGAGGAAAAACCTGCTGGTGGAAACCAGCAGCTGGTGCCCCGTGTGAGGAACCCTACTTTACTCTCCTCCTCTACTCCTCCCACTCAGGGCAGCCTGGCCAGCTGCGGGAAGGTTGGCAACTGATGGTGAAGCTAAGCCTTTGTCTGGGAACCTCCGAATGTGAGAGGGGTCAACACCCTGTGGGATCAAGCATAAAAAGGAATCGGGTGAGTGACATGGGCCATCAGCCCCCCCCCCTTTATTTTGTTCCATGTAAGTGTATGTTTGCTGGGTGTCCAAATCTGTCATGGGCCAACGTCTTCTGTGGCCAGTTTAGTTTCACTTTTGAGTGTGTTTTGTCCTCGTGATCCGAGTATAAGGATGGGCGGTGTGTCTAGTAAAGGAGATGATTCAACCCTTAAGGCCCTGCGGTATCAGCTTAAAAGTCGTGGGATCAACCTCTCTGACACCGCAGCCTACAGAACATGGGAAACCATCTTAGCGCAGCCCCCTGGATCCCCTCAGTGAACCTCTTCTCCTTTGAAACCTGGGACCACGTGCAAACTCTGGTCCAGCAGAGGGAGGTTCACCAGGGGGTCAAGTAACCCTTGTGGTTTTACCACACCTTGTCAGCCCTTAAGCTCTGCTTCCCAGCCCCCTCCACAGGGGGGGGTTCAAAGGGTGTGAAAGTGGAATGCCATTGGGCGCAATTCACCCAAGAGCAAGCCCAAATGGTGGGCTTGGCTAAAAAGGTGGAAGATGCTAGTTCACTTCCACCTGATCCCCCTTGTGAGAGGCGGAGTCAACAGTCTTTATCCTCCCCTCTCAACTCTGGAGGGCAAGTACCTTGTCCCTACGCAGGGGAGCCCCAGTGACTCTATGGCTCAATGGGTGCATGGTGCCCTGATGGCTGCCTGGGGGCCTCCCCCGCCCTTTGGTGAGGAGCCCCCAGCACTCATTGCTGCACCGCCTAAGCCGTTCAGGGACCCCTGGGAGTGTTAGCCAGTGGGAACTCATCAGCCCCTAGCCTACCCCAAAAATTTCAACCCGGGGAGCAATAGACCGGCCCTTTGGTACTCATGGGAGGTGGGAGACCTAAAAGGGCTAAAGAAGGCAGTAGCTGAGGATGGTCCTAACTACCCATGGTCTGAAACCATTCTGCAAGGGCTGGCCCACCAGCCCTGTACTACCCAGGATTGGAAAATGCTGTGCCCGGCAGTGCTGCCCAGCAACCTTTACATTAAGTTTTGCACCTTCTACTAGGAGGAGTGTCATCAGCAAGCTGAAAGAAACCAAACTGCCAATCCCCCAATCCCCATCACATTCGGGATGCTCTCAGGGATGGCAGACCAGTACAGTACAGGGATACAGCAAGCAGTGATTCCCCCTCCTTACCAGGATCAGGTCAGGGCGGCCATGCTATCTGCGTGGAAGAAACTCACAGAGGGCCCTTCAGAACCCCCGATATCGGGTATTACCCAAAGGCCCTCTGAGGACCTTCTGTCCTTTATCACTCAGGTTGAGGAAAGTATGAAGAGGAAGTTCCCCCACCTCGGTCCCTTAAGGGATCAATTTATTAAAATGCTTGTGTGGGAAGGAATGACCACCAACCACAAACTGGCCTGCACTGGTCTTAAAGAAAGATCCCTGGAGTGGTGGGTCATAGCTACCAAGTATGTGGGGACATAGCATCACCAGTCGTGATCCCTTTCTTCTGCCCTGAGGGCCCAAACAGAAGCCTTACCAGAGGCCATGACCCAAGCTATGGCCTTTTTGGCCCTCCCCAGTAAAAATGGGCCCAAAGAAAGATGATGCTTCAGCGGTGGGGAAATTGGGCACTTTAAGAAACAGTGCCCCAAGGGACAGGATTCGCCCCTGTGGCACCCCCCAGGAGGGGGTAAGCGGCGCCAGCCCTCTACGCCCTACCCCCGGTGCCAACGCAGATTCCACTGGAAGAGGGAGTGCCAATCCAAGCATGACAAGCACCGCAACCCTTTAAACTAGGTGGGGGGCACCTCCCAGCCCCGTTATCCCAAGGGAGTAGTTCAAGTCTGCCACAAGTGGAACTATCATGTCCAAACACAAGAAAGGCCCCTAGGGCCAACTGGACCATCCCCAGCATTGAGGGAGTTAGGCCTAAGATGGACATCACTGTCGGGGGAAAGTGGTTCCACTGCCTTATAGATACAGGAGTGGACCACACCATCCTCCAAAGGGAGGAGACCTCCCCCCAACTGGGAGCTTGTCCCTGGGCCTCAAATCCTTTGGGTAGGGAGCCAAACACCTTCATATGAAACCAAAACATACATCCAGTGGAAGGATGCTGATGTTTCGGTGGGTCAAGTCAAGCCACTTACTGTGTTGGGGCTTAACGCCAATCTCCTAGGGCAGGGTATCCTAGGGCTGGCTGATGTGTATATTACCACCGACCACAAGGGGTTTTATGACGACCTTCTGGATGAGGAGGAATACCAGCAGCAGTTTCACAATCCTGCTCCACGATTCAGTAGCATTCCCAATTATCGAGGGGATCCTGAATTCGGGAGAGCAAGATCCCATCAACCCCACTCCAGAATCATAGTGAACCCCCAATCCTAAGGGCCACTGCCTTGACCCCCCCATCAGGTGGAAGGAATACCCACCAGTATGGGTGGAGTAGTGGCCCCTCCTGTCCTCCAAGTTAATGGCTTTAAAAGATATCATTATCAAACAGCTGCAGTTGGGCCACATATGCCCTTCCTCTAGTCCCCAGAACACCCCTGTGTTTGTAATCCGCAAGGCATCAGGCAAATGGAGAATGCTCTGAGACCTTTGGGAATTTAACAATCACATGGTAATCTAGGGAACACCCCTTCAGGGAATGCCCTGGGTTCCAGACATTCCCAGCCACTTACATTAGGCAGTGGTCAACCTCAAGGACTGCTTCTTTTCTATCCCTTTACACCCCCGGGATTGCAAGAAATTTGCCTTTTCCATCCCATCTGTCAATTACCAGGGACCAGACCAGCATTACAAGTGGGTAGTTTTTCCCCAGGGCATGGCCAACAGTCCAGCCTTTCGTCAAAATTATGTGTACCAGCTGCTTCAACCTGTCTTGCAACTCCCACATGTCACACTATATGTTTATATGGATGACATTATTTTGGGCAGCCCCTCTTCAGAGGGGCTGTCATCGGCTTACCAAGTGTTGCCAAAATGCTTAGCCCAAGGACATCTGTGTATTTCTGCTAATAAATCCCAAATGGTGCCTCCTTTTAAAATATTAGGTTCACTATTAACGCTGGACGGGGTCAGCCCCTTAAAACCGCAATTATCTGTTAAAAGTGAATACATCCTGGTAGAGCTACAGAAGGTATTGGGAGAAATTAATTGGCTTTGGCCCTGGTTACCCTTGTCAACAGGGAATCTCAGTCCCCTGTTGGAGTTGCTGTGAACCCACAGTGACACTCAAAAAATCGTGTTGCAGAGAAAACATCAGGACTGCTTCCACACCATCCAAGGCTGGCTAAATCAGGCTCAACTTGGCCAGTTCAGTGTTACCAAACCATGGCAGTTGTGGCTTCTTGATGGCCGGCAATCTATGATGGCCATGCTGTTCTTAGACAACATGGCCATCCAATGGGTCAATGTGTCCTTTGGGGGGGCCCCTTGGGTGTATAACTTAGTCAACCAAACTGCCGATTTGCTTCAAAATGGAAGGACTACTGCTCTGCACTGTTATGCTAAGGAGCCTGACAAAATTGTCCTCCCGTATAAATTAAGAGATTTTACCTCGTTAGCAAGAAATAACAAAAGAATTGCCATAGCTTTAGATGGGTTCATGGAGTTATTGACTGTCACTATGGCCCTTGCAAGTGGCTAGCAGCAATCAGCCACCTGCCCTGGGTGGCCCCCCAGCTACTCTGCCCCATCCCCTGTTAAATGGGTGCAATATCTTCACAGATGGAGGACGAGCTGGGGTGGCAGTAGTAGTGTTTGCACCCACAAGCCAGTCCTCGGGACCCCCAAGCAAATCCTTTTCCAGCCAGCCAAGGGATCAGCACAATTTAAAGAGTTGCTGGCTTTTGTGCTGGCCCTACAAAATGTCCACAACCTCATGAATTTGTTCTCAGGCAGCCTGTACGTGGTTAACCTGTTGCCAGGACTGCTGTGCTCCCACATACACTTAGATAACAACCCTATCACTCCCCTTATGATACAAATCTGAACGGTGCTGCAGCAACGGGAATCCCCCATTTTCCTCACACACCTCAGAGGGCACCAGAACTTACCTGGGCTCCTCTCATTGGGCAACAACATTGCTGACCGGCTAGCATCCAGTGGGCCCGAGGTCAACACTGCTCAACAGCCCGCCCAACTGCATGAGCTAACGCATGTGAATTGGAGAGGAATTCACACCCGTTATCCACAGGTTCCCATCTCCCAGTTCAAAAAAAATTGTCCATACCTGCAAGTCATGCTCACCCTATTTGCAATTCCCACCACTGCAAGCCCCAGGAGTTAATCCCCAGGGATTGAAGCCCAACATATGATGGCAAACTGATGTTACTCATCTTCCTAGCTTCAGAAATTTAAAATACATATTTATGTCCATTGACACTTATTCCCACACCTGTTGGGCAACAGTCCACTTGGGCAAATAAAGTAAGCATGCACAAAGCCATTTATTCCAGTGCTTTGCTGTTTTGGGCCTCCACCATCAGCTAAAAACTGACAATGGCCCCTGCTTTATCAGCTCTACCTTTAAAACATTTTTAAACATGTGGGGCATCCAGCATACCACTGGCATCCCCCACAACCTACAAGGCCAAGCCGTCATAAAAAGACAAAATCAGGTATTAAAAACCAAACTTTTAAAACAAAAAGGGGGACCCAACAGCCCCCACATGCAACTAGGCACAGCCTTATTTACCTTAAACATTTTAAGTTTTTCCCAACACAACCCCCCCTGTCAGTGTTTCAAAGTCACTGGATAACTCAGCAAGCTCGGCTTGAGGCTCAAGTAAGATGGAAAGACCCCCTCACAAGCCAGTGGTGAGGCCCTGACCCGTTGTTAACCATGGGCTGAGGGTTTGGATGTGTCTTCCCCATCAATGCACCCAGCCACATATGGGTGCCCACCTGAAACCTCAAGTTCTCCCCCCACGTCCACAAAGATAATGTCTCCAACAGTTTGGAAGAGTGCAGTCTCTCCCCCCTCTTCTCAGGACCACCATAACCATGCTCATCTGGGTCAGAGAAGATGTTGACCTAGACCTGGACAGGGTGCAAAAGGCAGTTGGGTACTTGCAAACATCTCTAACATCTTTGTCTGAGGTTGTTTTACAGAATCGCCAAGGACTGGACCTCCTGTTCCTCCAGGAAGGAGGCCTCTGCATAGCCTTTGGCAAAGAGTGCTGATTTCACACTGACCATTTCGGGGTGGTTACAGATTCCCTAGCTAAAATTAAAGAGGGGATTGAAAAACACAAGTGGGAAAAAAAGCACTACCTCTAGTTGGGTTGAAAATTAGTTCACTGCCTCCCCTTGGTTTACCATCTTGCTTTCTGCTGTGGTAGGTCCTCTCATTATTTGACTCCTTTTATTTTCCTTTGGGCCTTGCATATTAGGAAAAATAGTGGCCTTAATAAAAAGAAATATTGGATCCATCACCATTTTCACTCAGGTGGTTGAGCAAGTCGCACAAGACCACAACCCCCAAAACCCATGGGTCAACATGCCTATGCAAAAGCTTCATGCCCAGGTATGAGGGTTCTGCCATCACACACCCCCCCCCAGCACTTGGTTGGATAGTCAATGATGGGTTAGATCCCCTATCAGTGGGTATGACCTAAGACAGGCACAATTGCATGGGAGACGATGAGGCCAAGCGGCTAGCCACTGTTGGCTACCCTCATAAAAAACAAAAAGGGGGAAACGTTGGGTTCATATGTGATTCGTAACACCAAAATGGTGATTTAGGCAAGGCCCTCTCCATGCAGCCACCTAAAGATGGCGCTGAGAGGAAGCAAGGTGGGAGGGGACAGCTGGGTTCCACATTTTGTTTTTGTTTAATGCCATTGGCAGCCCTTTTGTTCTGTGCTCATGATCAAGGCATGATTGCTTAGTATAGCTTAAGGAACCCCCATGCATGACCACATGATCTTTACCCTGATTGGCTCTGTGGAGGGAACTTCCCTGCTGGCAAAGCTTAAATATGCTTGCTTAACAAACAATAAATGGAACTGCTTGATGGAACCCCTGCCACGTGTGAGTGTCATTTCTAGGGGGCTGGGTTGGCGGGCAGATCATTCACTCCCCCCAGGGAGATCCCCTGGCCATCTCTAGGGCCGAGGGGTAAAGGATTAGGGCAGCTCGCTCTTGGGTTCGGCATGAGAGAGGGCAGGAACGGGAGGGAAAACCTGCTGGTGGAACCCAGCATTCATTTTTTGACATGGTATAAAGTTTGTAAATTATATTGAGGGACTGGAGGAACAAACCACCATTAAGAAACACTCCTACATTTTGCTATGAAAATATACTCCTAAACCTCCCCAAATATGACAAACTGGCAATTGTTCCTCTACCTAAACTGTCTTTACATATATTAAATATGTTTCTAGTTCAAGTCTCGTATATAAAACAAGCCATAAAACTCAATTTATAAAACTGTACATCAAACACAACTATTACACCATAAAATTTATTAGAATAGATAGAAGCCATTGTTTGCTGTTTATAAGAAAATTCACAGAAGAAAATGTAAAAAACTAGGAATCAAATTTATGTAAAAAAATCAGTGCTAGCATCTATTGTCTCATCATGACTACTGTTTCCATGGTAGCAGACTAGAATATCAAAAAGATTAGATAACAATAAAGAATGCCAATCAAAATTTTAAAAAGAAGAAAAAGAAGGTTCAAGTGAGAAATCTAAAAATAAATTCAAATAATCAATAAATCTATTTTGGTAAGCTGATTATGGTTTTAGTAATCAAATGAATCAAATACTCAGTCTCTAAAATATTGACTGATATCACTGAAATAGCAGTAAGTCCCCAAATCACCAATCATCCTCAGTCACTGTGGACGGCATGTCTGGATGGCAGTGATAAGTGCACGTCGATGTTTCCGTCTTTGTCGTGATGTCTCCATGGCGCTGAAGTGAGCATACTGATGTTAGCATGTACACTATATGGGGAATGCGGTGACGTCTGCATGACTGGGATTGGACAATGATGGTGATTTCAGGAGGGTGTCGATGTCCAAATGATGGTGAGTTCAGAGCTGTAAATGATATCATGATGGTGGCGACGAAAGTGCTTGGGGAAGTGGCAGTGATGGTGATGCCACAGTGATGGTGATGCCACAATCGTGATGTAACCAAGGGAGCGGTGTGATATCAGAAAGGCAGATAGTTCCCAACGGTGGTGATGTCACAAGGGCCGAGTGGTCACAATGATGGTGATGTCCCAATGGTGATATCACAATGTTGGTGATATCAGAAGGGCCTTGATGTCACAATGGTGGGCATGTCAGCATACCCGTGACGTCACAGTGGAGGGGAAGTCAGAACATCCATAATGTCACAATGGCGGTGTGGTCACGGTGAAGGTGATGTCAGAAACATGATGATGTCACAAGACGGGTGTTGTCACAAAGGTGGAGAAGTCACAGTGGTTGTGGCCCCAGAAGGCTCCCCTGCTATGATTAGGGTGTCCTCAGAATGATAGGGATGTCACGATGTCAGTGTGGTCACCATGGCGGTGAGCTCAGAATGCTTGTGGTGTCAAAACATCGGTGTAGTCAGTAGAGAGGCGATGTTAAAGTGTTTCCCATGTCAGAAGTTCGGTAAAGTGACCATGGTGGTGATGTGACAAAGAACATGGTGTGACAATGGTAGTGACTTCACAATTACGTGGATGTCGCAAGTTTGGAAGTGTTACGATGGAGGTGATGTGAGATTGGTGGGGCGGTCACCTAGTTAGGATATCACAACGGGGGTGGTGTCACAACCATAGGGAGGACAGAGTGTTGATGAAAATGGTGGAGATGTCATCATCCTGATCAAATTACTATCATGGCGATGGCAATATTGTGATGCTATTACAGAGCCACCGAGATTGCAATTGTGGGGATGTGACAGTCGTATTTATGTTGTCATGGTGGTGAGGACCTATTGTGATGATGTTCAAGTTAGCATTTCGTCCCTCAGGCAGAGATGTCACCATTGTGGTGTCAGAGATGAAGCCATGTCACAATAGTGGTTCCCTCAGGATGGTGGAATTTTCACAGTATCATAGATGGCCCAATTCCACTTACGTCACCATGGATGTGATGTCTCAATGGTGGTGTCGATGCTGGCCAATGATTTCTTATTGTTAGTGATGTCCTCGTGGCGATGATGTGTGCATCATCATGTTCGCCTGGCGTTCCTTGGCAGACTGTCAGGATGTCTGCATGTTTGGGATTTGACCATGCTGGTGATCTCTGAATAGCGACGATGGAACAGTTTTGGAGATTTTACCATGATGGTGGTGTCACCTTGTTTAGGATATCAAAATCGTAGTGAGGTCACAATGGTAGTGGGGACAGACAGTTTTCGAAATGATAACGGTGTCGAAGTCACCAGTGCGTTCGTTTGAGAACAGCGGAGATGTCAGAACTGTGGTGATGTCAGAATGGCAGAAATGGCAGTACTGTGGAGATGTCCAAATGTTGATGTTGTCCCAGTCGCAGAGATGTCATAATGCTGGTGAATTCAACACGGTGTTGGTGTCCCTTGCTCTGGTGCTGAGGTCGCAGAGATGGTAAACTCTCATCGGCCAGGATGTCAGAGTTGTGGTGATATCAGAATAGGGGTGTCAGAGATGTGGCCTTGTGAGAAGGGTGGTTATGAGAGAATGGTTGTAGTAACAGAATATCATCGATGTCACAATTCGATGTGATTGACTATGGCAGGGGTGTCGCGATTCCGGTGATATGTGCGCATCGATGTTTGGCCCTTGTTAGGGATATCTTCTTGGCGGTGAACCCTGCACCGTGAAGTTAGCAGGGTAGTTGTATGGGAAAGCCTTGTGTCTCCATGTTTGGGATTTGACAATACTGGTGATCTCAGCATGGTGTCCATGAAAACTTTTGGAGATGCCACAATTGGGTGAAGTCAAAATGGCAGTTTGATCGCTATGGACAGGATGTCAGAATGGTGGCGATTTCTGCATGGCAGTGTTTCCTGCATGGGATGGATGTCTGCATGGCGGTGATAGGAATGGAATGGGATTTGACAATGGTGGTGATCTCCGAATGGCCTGGATGTGAAAATGGTGGTGTATTCAGATTGGTAGTGATATCACGATGGAGGTTGTGCAAGAGCTTTGAGGAAGTCACAATGATGGTGAGGTCACAATTGCGATACAACAATGGGGGCGATGTCAGAATGGTGAATTGACAAGGGCGGTGGAGAGACAAAGTAGGTGATATCCCCATGGTGGTGACGTCACCAAGAAGATGATGTCACAATTGTGGTGATGTCACAATCATCAGAGCATGGCAGTGAATTCAAAGTCACAGGGATGTGACAAACATGCTTACGGCATGAAGTTGGTGTGAAGTCCCAATGTCGGTGATGCCACACAGGAAGTGAATCAGTGAGAATGTTTCTATGCTCTATTTACCCGTGTCGTCCGGAGGATTGCGATGTTAGCATGGCTGGCGTGTCACCACGGCAGTGATATGAGAAGGCTTGTGCTGTGGAAATTTGAAATCAGTAGAGGGAAGATGTCAAAATGTTTTCCATGTCAGAATGTTGGTGAAGTGACAATGGGGGAGATCTCCAAAAGGACACGTGGTCACCAGGGTAGTGATTTCACCATAATGTGGATGTCGCCATGTTGGAAATGTCCCCATGACGGTGATTTGAGTACGATGGTGGTGTCACCTAGGTCATGATGTCAAAATGGTGGTGCTCTCCCAATTGCAGTAAGGACAGACGGTCGTTGATTGGTTAATGATGGCAATGGGACCATTGGAATCCTATTGGATTCCTGCGGATGTGAGAATCGTGCTGATGTCAGAATGGCAGAGATGTGACTATGGTGAATATGTGACAATGTTGGGAATGGAACGGTCACAGTGAGGTCCTCATGGGGGTGATATCCCAATGGTGGTGGTGTCACAGCGATGATGCCGTCACCATGGCAGGAATGTCAGCGTTGCTGCACTTCCAGAACTGTGGTGTCCGAAGTGTGGCGAGGTGAGGACACTGGTTCTGTCCGAATGGTGGTCACATCACAATATCAAAGCTGTCACCGTTCATCCTCAGTCACTCTGGACGGGATGTCTGGGTGGCGGTGACAATTGCATGTCCATGTTTCCCTCTTGGTAATGACTTCTCCATGGCGCTGAAGTGAGCATACTGATGTTAGCGTGTACTCCATATGGGGAATGAGGTGACGTCCGCATGATTGGGATTGGACAATGATGGTGATCTCTGGAGGGTGACGATGTCCAAATGATGGCGAGTTCAGAGCTGTAAGTGATATCGTGATGGTGGCGACGAAAGTGCTTGGGGAAGTCGCAGTGATGGTTATGCCACAATCGTGATGTAACCATGGGGGCGGTGTCAGATTTGTGATATCAGAAAGGCAGATAGTTCCCAACGGTGGTGATGTCACAAGGGCCAAGTGGTCACAATGATGGTGATGTCCCAATGGAGATACCACAATGTCGGTGATGTCAGAAGGGCCTTGATGTCACAATGGTGGGCATGTCACAATACCCGTGACGTCATTATGGAGGGGAAGTCAGAATATCCGTGATGTCACAATAGCGGTGTGGTCACAGTGAAGGTGATGTCAGAAACATGATGATGGCACAAGACGGGTGTTGTCACAAAGGTGGAGAAGTCACTGTGGTCTTGGCGTCAGAAGGCTCTCCTGCTATGATTAGGGTGTCCTCAGAATGATATGGATGTCATGATGGCAGTGTGGTCACCGTGGTGGTGAGCTCAGAATGCTGGTGGTGTCAAAACATCGGTGTAGTCAGTAGAGAGGCGATGTTAAAGTGTTTCCCGTGTCAGAAGGTCGGTAAATTGACCGTGGTGGTGATGTGACAAAGGACATGTTGTGACAATGGTAGTGACTTCACAATTACGTGGATGTCGCAACATTGGAAGTGTTACAATGGCGGTGATGTGAGAATGGTGGGGCAGTCACCTGGTTAGGATATCACAGCTGGGGTGGTGTCACAACCGCAGGGAGGACAGAGTGTTGATGACATGTAAATGGTGGAGATGTCATCATCCTGATCAAATTACTATCATGGCGATGGCAATATTGTGCTGCTATTACAGTGGCACAGAGATTACAATTGTGGGGATGTCACAGTCGTAGTTATGTTGTCATGGTGGTGATGTCCCTATTGTGGTGATGTTCAAGGGAGGATAAGGTCCCTCGGGCAGGGATGTCACCATTGTGGTGTCAGAGATGAAGCCATGGCACAATAATGGTTCCGTCAGGATGGTGGTGATATCACAGTGTCATAGATGGCCCAATTCCATTTATGTCACCACGGACGTGATGTCTCACTGGTGGTGTCAATGCTGGTCAATGATTTCTTATTGTTAGTGATGTCCTCGTGGCGATGATGTGTGCATCATCATGTTTGCCTGGTATTCCTTGGCAGACTGTCAGGATGTCTGCATGTTTGGGATTTGACCATGCTGGTGATCTCTGAATAGTGATGATGGAACAGTTTTGGAGATTTTACCATGATGGTGGTGTCACCTTGTTTAGGATTTCAAAATCGTAGTGAGGTCACAATGGTAGTGGGGACAGACTGTTTTCGATATGATAACGGTGGCGAAGTCACCATTGCATTCGTTTGAGGACACTGGAGGTGGCAGAACTGTGGTGATGTCAGAATGGCAGATGGCAGTACTGTGGAGATGTCCGAATGTTGGTGTTGTCACAGTCGCAGTGATGTCATAATGCTGGTGAATTCAACACGGTGTTGGTGTCCCTCGCTGTGGTGTAGAGGTTGCAGTGAAGGTATGCTCTCATCGTCCAGGATATCAGAGTTGTGGTGATATCAGAATAGGGGTGTCAGAGATGTGGCCTTGTGAGAAGGGTGGTTATGTGAGAATGGTTGTAGTAACAGAACATCATCGATGTCACAATTCGATGTGATTGACTATGGCAGGGGTGTTGCGATGGAGGTGATATGTGCGCATCGATGTATGGTCCTTGTTAGGGATATCTTCTTGGTGGTGAACTGAGCACCGTGAATTTAGCATGGTTTTTGTATGGGAAAGTGTTGGTGTCTGCATGTTTGGGATTTGACAATACTGGTGATCTCAGCATGGTGGCCAGGAAAACTTTTGGAGATGCCACAATCGGGTGAAGTCAAAATGGCAGTTTGATCGCTATGGACGGGATGTCAGAATGGTGGCGATTTCTGCATGGCAGTGTTTCCTGCATGGGATGGATGTCTGCATGGCGGTGATAGGAATGGAATGGGATTTGACAATGGTGGTGATCTCAGAACGGTGTGCATGTGAAAATGGTGGTGAGTTCAGATTGGTAGTGATATCACGATGGAGTTTGTGCAAGAGCTTCGAGGAAGTCACTATGATGGTGAGGTCACAATTGCGATACAACAATGGGGGCGATGTCAGAATGGTGAATTGACAAGGGCGGTGGAGTGACAAAGTAGGTGATTTTCCTTGGTCGTGACATCACCAAGAAGATGTTGTCACAATTGTGTTGATGTCACAATCGTTGAGAGTACGGCAGTGAATTCAAAGTCATGGAATGTAACAAAGTTGCATACGGCATGAAGTTGGTGTGAAGCCCCAATGTCAGTGCTGACACACAGGTGCACAAGTTAGAATATTTCTATATTCTATTTACCCCTGTCCTCCGAAGGATTGCTATGTTAGCATGGCTGGCGTGTCACCACAGCGGTGATATGAGAAGGCTTGTCCGGTGGAATTTTGAAATCAGTAGAAGGGCGATGTCGAAATGTTTTCTGTGTCAGAATGTTGGTGAAGTGAACGTTGGTGATCTCCAAAGGGCCCTGTTGTCACCAGGGTAGTGATTTCACCACAACCTGGATGTCGCCACGGAGGTGATGTGAGTACGATGGTGGTGTCACCTAGGTTATGATGTCACAATGATGGTGCTCTCCCAATTGCAGTATGGACAGACTGTCGTTGATTTGTTAATGAGTTCAATGTGACCTTATTGGAATCCTTTTGATAACAGAATCGTGCTGATGTCAGAATGGCAGAGATGTGACTATGGTGGACATGTGGCATTGTTTGGGATCCTAAAATGTCAGTGAGGTCCTCATGGGGGTGATGTCCTGATGGTGGTGATGTCGCAGTGATGGTAACATCACGATGATAGGAATGTCAGAGTTGTTGTGCTTTCAGAATTGTGGTGTCCGAAATGTGATGATGTGAGGATATTGGTTCTTTTTGAATTGTGGTAACATCGCAATATCAAGGCTGTAACCATTCCACCTCAGTCACTGTGGACAGGATGTCTGGATGGTGGTGATATGTGCACATCCATGTTTCCTTCTTGTTAGTGATGTCTCCGTGCCTTTGACATGAGCGTACTGATGTTATCATTTTGTTTAAATGAGGAATGCGGTGATGCCTGCATGTTTGGGATTGGACAATGGTGGTAATCTCAGAATGGTGTTGCTGTGCAGATGGTGAGTTCAGAGCTGTAGTGATATCATGATGGTGGTGACGGAACAGATTTGGAGAAGTGGCAGTGATGGTGATGCCACAATCCTGGTATAACGATTCGGGTGATGTCAGGTTTGTGATATCAGAATAGCAGTTAGTTCCCAACGCTGGTGATGTCACAAGGGCCATGTGGCCACAATGATGGTGATGTCCCAATTGTGGTATCACAATGTTGTTGTCGTCAGAAGGGTCATGATGTCACAATGGTTGGCATATCACAATACCAGTGACGTCAGAATATCCGTCATTTCACAATGTCCGTGAGGTCCCCGTGAAGGTGATATCAGAAACTTGATGAAGTCACAATAGAGGTGTTATCACAAAGGTAGAGTAGTCACAGTGGTGGTGGCATCGGAAGGCTTTCTTGGTATAATTACAGTGTTGGCAGAATGATTTTGATGTCACAATGGCGGGCATGTCACTGTGGTGGTGACCTCATCATCTTGTGATGTCAATGCATTGGTGATGTCATTAGAGAAACAATGTCAATTCACAAATCTATCTCTTGCCAATTTGTTGTAATGTGGAAGAATCACTCCCAGGTCATCAAGATTAAACTTTGGTAGGATTCAAGAGATATTTGGGTGGGGTTGTTTTTTTGTTTGTTTGTTTTGTTTGTTTTCATTTTCTTTTTAATTATTTTTTAAAATTTAGTTATTGAATCAAAATCGATTATCCATATTTTTTGCGTTGCGCATTGAGATATGTTATTTAAGTCAATATTACTAGCACATATATAGTTACAAGTCATAATTATTCTTTATGCCCCTTGTCCAACCTCTCCCCTTCCCCCATTCCCTCTCCTTCCCCCTCTAATTGCCCGAGATTTCTTCTCTCCTTCTGAAAGAATAACGGTTACTCTGTTAACTTGTTGCCTAGATGATCTGTCTAATGCTGAGAGATGTGATCATGTCCCCGAATATTATCATAGAGCAGATTCTTCTTCTGTCACTCTGAATTGGGTTTTTTGGAAAGAGACATCCTCTTCTTTTCTTTCTCTCTGCTGGTGACTCTCCTTGTGTGAATGCACTCCAGTGGCTGGAGGACCATTAGTATGATGGTTGTGGTGTCTAGCCGCTTTTGCAGCAGCCATGGTTATTGTGATATTTATGGTGGGCCACCCATGTGGAGGTGTTGTTTTTGGCATGCTCCTTGGCACTGGCAGTATGCCTGGTTGTGGGGTGTGTTTGGTCCCCTTCTCCATGTCTCTGGTCCCTGGGCAGGCCCCAAGGTGCTGGGGCCATGTGCCTGGTTTTGAAAGAGGGGTCAAGTCCCTTTCTCCATGTCCTGGGTCCCTGGGTGGGCTCTGAGGTGCTAGCATGGTGTGCCTGGTTGTGAAATGGTGGTCCGGTCCCCTTCTCTCCATGCCCCTGCACAGTGGGTGGTCTTTGGGGCACCTGCTTGTTGTGCCTGGTTGTGGGAGAGAGGTCCAGTTTTCTTTTCCATGCCTCAGGTCCCTGGGACTGCCCTGAGGCACTGGTGCACTGTGCCTGGTTGTGGGAGAGAGGTCCAGTCCCCTTATCCATGCCCCAGGTCCATGGGTGGGCTCCGAGGTGCTGGTATGTTGTGCTTGGTGTTGGGAGGTTGGTCTGATCTGGGCGTGGCCCAAGGTGCTGGTGCAGTGTGCCTGGTTATGGGAGAGAGGTCCATGCACCTTCTCCTTGCCTCAGTTCCCCAGGCAGGCCCCAAAGTGCTGGCATGGTGTGCCTGGTTGTGGAAGGGTCGTCTTGTCCATTTCTCCATGCCCCAGGACCGTGAGTGGGCCCTGAGGTGCTGGCTTGGTGTGTCTGATTCTGGGAGAGAGGTCCAGTCCCCTTCTCTATGTCTTGGTTCCCTGGTAAGGCCCTGAGGCACTGGCACAGTGCACCTAGTTGTGAGAGAGAGAGGACCATTCCCCTTCTCCTTGCCCCGGGTCCCTGTGTGGGCTCCAAGTTGCTGGCATGTTGTGACTCGTTGTGAGAAAGAGGTCCAGTCCCTGACTCCATACCCTGGGTCCTTGGGTGGGGCCTAAGGTGCTGGCCTACTATGCCTGATTGTGGGAGAGAGCTCTAGTCCCCTTCTCCTTGCCTCAAGATCCTGGGCAGGCCCCAAGGTGCTGGCGTGGTGTGCCTGGTTGTGGGAGTGGGGTCCAGTCTCCTTCTCCATGCTTCAGGTCCCCAGGCTGTCCCCAAGGTACTGGTGCAGTTTGCCTGGAAGTGTGAATGGGGTCCCATCCCCAGATCCAAGCCTCCAGTTCCCAGACAGGCCCCAAGGGGCTGGTGGTGTCCCTGGGCCGGAACTAATTTTTTGTCCTTTGCTTCTAACATGGGGGAACTTCCTATGGGAACCAGTACTTAAGCTGTATGGTTGTTTAAATTGATACTTTGCTGCTGTTTCCCTAGGAAAGGCTTTTGTGCAACTCAGGGTTTAAAGGTTGATCTTATTACAGGTACTTCCGGATCTCCAGAGACCCAGTGGATCTGTGTTCTGTAGAATCTCTGATCTGGGCTTGAGTTTTTTCATCAAACTCTACCCCATGCAATTCTGCCTTCCTGACCAGTCTCCTCTGACTGGTCCTGTGCTGATTGGGGGTCAGATAGGCTGTCCTTGTTGTGCCCCAGTGTTCTCCTGGTGGGCCCATCTCCACCATGCCCATGCTGCAAACACTTGCCATGAGATGGGCCCTGTGCCAGTCCCTTGAGATGACCCACCTGCCTCTGAATGGCTCCCCTTTTCAGCTGTTCTGGCTCCCCACTCCTGCATGGGTCCACGGGAACCCTCTTAGTGGTCTTGCTGTCCTGGGGGCTGCCAAGGCCCTGTTCTCTCCTGCTGCCTCCAAGTAACTCCATCTGAAGGCCGCAGCTGCAGCTTCTGCCAGCTCCTGCTCCATCTGCTCATCAGCTTGAGCCTTAAAGCAGCCGCAGCCTGAAATGCTAAGAGCAGTTTTCTCTTTCTCACAACATGGTTTCTCATGCCTTCATGAACTCCGTGGGTCTCTCCTCCTCTTCCCCTGAGCTCCAGCGGCTCCGGTTTGGCTGATGTTAAATTTTCATAGTTGTAAATTTGGTTGATTTGTGGGAGAGAGTGATGCTGTGGACCATCTATTCTGCCATCTTGATTGCATCTCTGAAGAGATATGTTTTGAAAACAAAGGATTTGATACTCAAATAGGGCAAAGTCTCAGAGGAAAATTTCACATTCCCTGTCCCAACAAATTTGAGGAGAAGATGGCCTGGCTCACTGAGATTGCCATCAGCTACCCTTGTAGGTAATGGTAGAAGAGGCAATGTTCTGACCACTAAATATTCTATTTCTCTGACTTAGTGTTTTTCCCATTGCATGCACAATCAATTCTGATAAGGCTGAGAAATTTTCTAAATTTTTAAAAAACTTCATCAATATACATTGTAGTTTATTTTCTTCACCCTTTACCAATTCCTCCTTTCCCCTCCTCTTTTCTGCCCTCCCCAGAAGCTTCATATACGATCACTTACCATGTTCCTGAAATTTTCGTGATTGTTGTGTCTTTTTCCCTATTTTTAAAAATATTTATGTATTTATTTTATTAGCTTCCACAAAGTAGTGAGAACATTGGGTATTTCTTTTTTTGTGCCTGGCTTACTTCACTTAGTAAAATTTTCTCTAATTGCATCCATGTTGCTGTAAATAGTAGTATTTCATACTTTTTTACAGAAGAGTACTATTCCATTGTGTAGATATACCATATTTTTCTTATCCGCTCATGTGATAATGGGCATTTAGTCTGCTTGTGACTCTTGGCCATTATAAATAGTGCAGAAAAAAACATGAGAGCACAGATATCCATAAAACATCATGATTTCCATTCCTTTGGGTATATACCCAGCAGTGGAATAGCTGGATCATATAGTAGATATATCTGTAATGGTTTCAAGAACCTCCATGCCATTTTCTGTAAAGTCTGCACCACTTTGCAGTTCCACCAACAGTGTAGGACTTTTTGTCTGCATCCTCATCAGCATTCATCATTCTGAGTCTTTTGGATATTAGCCATCCTATCTGGAGTGAGATGGTATCTCAAAGTAGTTCTGATTTGCATTTTCCAAATGATGAGTGATGCTGAGCATTTTTTCCTATGTCTGTTGGTCATTTGTTTATCTTCTTTTGAGAAATGCCTATTCAGTTCTTTGGCCCCTTTTAATTGGGTTATTTGGCTTTATGCTGTTAAGTTATTTGGGTTCTTGTATATTCTGGATATTAATCCATTGTCAGATGTATATTTTGCAAATATTTTCTAACAGTCTGCTGGTTGTCTTTTTGCTCTGATAATTGTGTCTTTTGCTGTGAAGAAGTTTTCCAATTTTATATAATCCTATTTGTTTATTTTTTTCTTTGGCTGTCTGTGTTTTGGGGTTTGTATTCATAGTCTATGACCAGTACTACTTCCTGAAGTGTTTCCCCTGTTTTCTTTTAGGAGTTTTATTATTTCAAGATGAATATTAAATTCTTCAACCCATTTTGAGTTGATTTTGCAATATGGTAAGAGGTATGGGTCTAGTTTTATTCTTCTACATTTGAATTTCCAATTTTCGCAATATTATTTACTGAAGAGGCAGTCTCTTCCTCAATGTGCATTTTTGGTGCCTTTGTTGAAGATCAGATGGCTAAAGTATATGGGTTGATACCTGAGTTCTCTATTCTACTCCATTAGTCAGTCTGTCTGCTTTTATGCCAGTATCATGCTGTCTTGGTAACTATAGCTTTCTGGTATAGTTTAAAGTCAGGTAATGTTTTGCCTTCAGCTTTTCTTTTTTTATTTCTTTTTGCTCAGGATTGCTTTGGCCATTGGGGGTCTTTTGATATTCCATATGAAAGTTAGAATTGTTTTTTCCATTTCTGAGAAGAATGTCATTGGATTTTTGATGGTTATTGTATCGAATCTGTAGATCACCTTTGGTAGTATGGACATTTCATAATGTCGATTCTTCCAATCCAAGAAGATGGGATATCTTTCCATCTTCTTGTGTCCTCTTCAATTTTTCTCAACAGTGGTTTGTAGTTCTCCTCATACAGATTTTTCACATCCTTGGTTAACTTTATTCCTAGGAATTTTTTTTCTGTGTGTGTGTGACTATAGTAAATGGTCCATTTTCTTGATTTCTTTTTTCTTCAAGTTCATTGTAGGAGTATAAAAATGCTACTAATTTTGGCATGTTGATTTTGGAACCTGAAACTTTGCTGTAATCATTTATCAAGTCTATGAGTTTTTTTTTTTTTTTTTTTTTTTTTGTAGAATCTTCATGCTCTTCTCTAGATAGGATCATATCATCTTCAGAGAGAAACAGTTTGACTTCATCTTTTCCAATCTGGATTCCCTTTATTTTCTTCTCTTCTCTGATTGCTCTGGCTAGTACTTCCAACACTATGCTGAATACGAGTGGTAGAGTGGGCATCCTTGTCATGTTCCTGTTCTTAAGGGAAAAACTTTCAACTTTTCCCCATTCAGGATGATATTGGCAGTGGGTTTATAATATATGGCCTCAATTATGTTGAGATAATTTTCTTCTATACACAATTTTATAGAGAGTGTTTGTCATGAACGAATGTTGAATTTTGTCAAATGTTTTTCTATGATCGACAGAGTTGGCTCATGTAGTTTTTCTTTGATATTTTTGATGAGGAGTAATACTTTTTTGATTCGTGTATGTTCAATCAAGCTAGCATCCCTGGGATGAATATCATTTGGTCATGGTGTATAATTTCGTGCATGTGTTGCTGTAATCTATTAGCTAGCCTTTAATTGAGAATTTTTGCTGATAACAAAGATACAACAGAGAAAGAAAACTACAGGCCAACATCTTTCAAAAACTTACTTTTCATTTAAATAACTTTTTATTGAAATATTTATAATGTAAAAAATACACCAGACTGTATCACACTTGGAAAAGATAATTATTTTGTGTGTGAAAATGTGCTTCAATTTTTCAAGGCAGAGTAGGTATTTCTTACCATAGCCTGAATTTCAAAAATATCTTAAAACCACAAGTTTTCTTTGTCAATTATTTTTCTGCCTTTGAAATATGTTCATCAAGTTGCCTTTTCCTTGTAATGTGGTCATCATATATATCTGCCTGCTAAAATGAAAGGTCTTATTTCCTACTGTGCTCGCATGTGTGCATGTGTGTGTGCTTATGTGTGTATGGGGGGGGGTGTATGTGATACTTTCTTGTGTGTCCTGTGCTGCAATTCCCCACTGCTCCATGTCCCCAAGCCTGGAATAAAGATCTCATCACAAGAGCACCAGCACACATTATAAAATATAATTAGGGAGATGGTATCACCATGAGTACATGTTGACAATAAGGTAAAAGAAAGAGGACCCTCAGGTGCCTGTGAGTGCAGAGCTACTCAAACCACTTCAGATGTTTCAGAAATAGTGCTAGCTCCATCCTTACCAGGACCTTTCCATTCTCTTCTTTTCAAAAGTCTTTCTTCCATGACCACCACCCTCTCTTAATGCCTCCCTTTAAAAGGCTAAGCCCTATCTTCCTCTCTGACTTGTCTATTCCCATGTGGTTTGAATGAGGCATTGGGACTCCAGGACATACAGGCTGTGATCAGAACACATCAAAATCTCTTAATTGCCCATTACAGTCTCTTTCTTCTCACTTTTGGTTTGTGGACTCTCTACCATCTGTTTCTTTCCCACGCTCAGTTCTTTTTCATATTCCTCATTATGTGGCTCTCAGACTGTCAGAGACAGTAAGTCTTGACAGTCACCTGAAAGCAGCAGAGTAAAGGATTTACCAAAAAGATAAGAAAATTGGTGTTAAAGCCGAGGTTAGAATTTCCCTGTCGACCTTTATGGAAAAGTGTGTATTATGTTTCTAATATGCAAGATATTGTTGGCTAAGCAACTTGCTCAAGCCAGCCTACATTTAAAGGAAGTTAGTTTTTATCTTAAAAGTGGGAGAATTTGTGACTGCCTTTACTCTATCACAAATGTCTTTGGTACAATAAATTTTGATCAACATATATTCTCATTTCCTTTGACATTTCTTCTTTTATTTCCAAATTATTTAGAAGTGTATTATTTAATTTTTAAATATTTGAGGGTCTTCTGGATTTCTTTTTCTTGATAATTTCTAATTTTATTTCATTTTACTGAATTTCAGAAGACCAGTGTTATAAGATTTCAACCTTGAGACTTGTTTTAACACCTAGCATATGTTCTGTCTGAGTGATTGTTCACATACTACTTTATATTTTTCAGTCAGGGCAGGACAGTGTCATTCATGTTTATATTCTTACTGATGTTTCATCTGGTGGTCGCATCCATTAGTGAACAGAATATTAATTGTACAACTTTAGTTGTGGATGTTTTTGTGTTTCTTGATTAGTTCTTTGGGGTTTACTTAAATGTCTTTTGAAGCTTTGTTTTTAGGCTCCTATACGTTTATAATCACTATAATATGTTAGATACATTTATTATTATGAAAGATCTCTCTTTATCTGTGGTAACAAATTTTGTATTGAAGCTTATCTTATCTGGTAGTAAGATCTCATCTTGAGCTTTTTCTTCTTAGAGATCGTGTAATATACACGTTTTTTTTTTAAATCCTTTTTCTTCCAGTCAGTGTCTTTGTATTTAATGTGTGTCTCTGTGGATAGAAAATAGTTACATCTATTTTTTAATCAAACTAGACAATCTTTGCCTTTACTTAAGTATCTACTCAATTTCCATACAATTATCCATATGGTTGAATTTCCAATATCAAAAGAAGCCCATATCCAGAAACGTTATAGGTGAATTCTACCAAATATTTGGAGACAATTTAGTCTCTTCTTCCTAAACTCTCCAAAATATAGAAGCAGTAGAGACACTTCTCAACTCACTTTATGAGGCCAGTATTATCATGATAACAAATTAACAAAATCACTTTGGATTTCCCAGCCTCTGGAACCACAAGCAATAAATATTTTATTTACTTACACTATACCCAGTTCCATGTATTTAGTTAAAATCAACTGAAACAGGCTAATTCAGAAGTGTTACAAAGTAAGGAGGAGGATGGCTCATGAATAGAAATCCCACTCATGAATAGAATGAAAGAACACTCATATGGCCCTAAACCCTCTCACTGCTGCTTCAAACTTTAGGAAAAATAGTTCCAGAAAGGGGAAGATGTGAGCTTTGCTTATAACAACCAAGTATTGATCCTACTGCCTACCATGAACAAGAGTTGACTGCACTACATTTTCTGAAAAGCATCAATAACTGGGTGCTATTAGAAGATTTGAAGCAATTTTGAAAAGAGAGAGGTGAGTTAGGCTGAGAATGGTAGACAAAGCCTAGGAAATGGTACTTATTTGAGTGGTCTTGAAGGTGTGGATTGGGATGCATGGATACCATCTCAAACCTGAGAGGATCTCTCCACAGAGATCTCTAAACACACTTTCATTTTTAAAATCTCCCCTCATTAGGGCCAAGCCCAGCGTACTCTGAAGAGTGTGGCCCTGGGAGGATCCCACCGCGGGTTCGGATCCTATATAGGAATGGCCGGTGCACTCACTGGGTGAGCACTGGTCACAAAAAAGACAAAAAAAAATCTCCCCTCATTGATTATTTCCAGATCCTCAGTTCTCTAAACCTTAGTGTATCACTCCACTTGGCATCGAGAGATATTCTCGTGTTCCAGCTCTTCTGAGGTCATTCCGCTTTTGATTAGTGCTACCCATTTTGCCACAATTAGCCGAAAACCAATGTTTACTTCTTTTTGAGGTCATTTTTTTGTGACACTGTAGTCAACTTAGAATACACATTGCTTTTAAATGCCTGATTTTATACACCTTATCCCTTTTTAATTGCAACACTTTCTGGAAATTATGTGAACCTAAAGGGTCAATAACACAAGTGTTTTTCCGTAATGTCAGTAATCTGTTTACAAAGTCATAAACTCTGCAGAAAAATAACAATAACCCTATTTTACATTATTCGAAATGGGAATATCAGATTTCATTACATATCTCAAAACCAATAAAAGGTAAAAAAAAAAAAAACAGTACACTGCGTGCATATAAGTAACAGTATTAAGTTACGGTGTATGAAGCTTAAAACGTAGTCTCCTGATCTCAAGAAAATTGCTTTTGTTTTATTCTCATTGCTTCAACGACACCACAGTTCATTCAGTTGGCTTTTATTATGATTTCAAAACTTCTACATGTGGTTATAAACTTCTGTTTTTTGTATTTGTCATTGAACTGAAGACTGTCTCTCTCACTCTTCAACTGGTTAGAGACGTTGACTTGCAGGTGCTTAGATGTATCAGCCTTTGCTGTGTGAAAAATCACAAAAAAATTCAACGAGTCACCAAGAAAAAAAAAAGAGCAAGAGAGAAAAGAAATGAAAAACAGAAAAAGAAAATCAAAAGGTAAAGAAATCAACAACAATGGATTGGCTTTTGAAGAATTTTTAAATTTCATCGTTTCTAAATTCAGCATTTGGGTTGAGTTAAGTTCGAAAATTCCTCTATTGGTCTTGCCTGGATTTCAGATGAGGCTGTGGGTACCTTGTGTTTTCACCAAGGCTGGTTGCTTCAAGATGGATTCACTAACATGTCCTATGGTTTTGGAGACTCTTGGCTCCACCTTTTGTCTCCAATAGCACAGTCCCGTTTTTATCCAGATATGACTGTGTCCAAGAAGGCAAGCCCCAGCAGCAAGAAATGTTTAAACCTATGTTTGCATCACATTTGCAGATGTCCTCTTGGTCAAAGTAAGATATTGACAGAGGGGACCATATAAGGCCTTGGATACCTGGAGGCTTGTCATTTGGAACAATTGCTCAAAGAGTGTACCACAAGAAATATACATGTTTATGTTTTTCCTATATAATATTGGGTGAAAAATGTTGAACTGCAAGTTGGATATCTTCCAAGAAATTTAGGTCTATAAAAGCTAGAGGTGTTGTAGAGGAAACATTCATATGGAATCCCTTGTCCTATCCCATATTAGCAGGAAAATAGATCATACAGCCCATGTGCATTTTTATAACATTAACTTTAGTAAAGATGGAATGTTTCTTCCTCTACTTTAAATGATTTAATTATTCCTTTAGAGAAGAGTAACTGTTGCTAAATCACTAGGAAATGTATGTCTTATTAATTCAAAGATAAGTTATGTCTAATCTGTACCAATAACTCACGTGTGAGTTCATCTTCAGTAGGGACTTTCTACCCCTTTTTGAACATCAGTGTTTTCTTCCACTGGGAGGCTTTTAAATTTTTTGTTTATTTTTTAATTACTTACTTAATTAATTTATTTATATTTATTTGTTTCTCTTTTCTACAAGTAGCATATCTTTATCAGGAGAATCTAGGACCAATGCCAGTTCTCTCATGACTCCATTTCTTTTGCCTTCTCCCTCACCCATGCTTTCAGATTCCTCTATGTGTGTCCAAAAGCATTGAAATGAATAAATTTCAATGAGTTGTTTGTATAGATATTACAGATGTTGTTTTGCATATATTGTATTTAGTGAGCTTTTGGGGGGTCAATAAATTCAAAATGAAAAGTAAAAACAAAACACTTACAGAAAAATTTATGTCAATAAGATTAAGTTGGCATGAATGTATAGGCAGGTTATGAGATTTCATAGTCATGAAAGTTGAGTACAAATTTGTCTCTGGTTTTTTGATGTCCTCACTAAAAGACACACATAATTGTTACATGATTAGGATGGAATCTGACAAGAGAGCATGCTCAAGTCTCATCTGACATCAAGACTTGCTGACTCCAAACTATGAAACACTGTCTTCACTCACTGTATGGACAATGATAGTGATAGCTTTTCACTACTTGTATGGAAATAAACATTTTCAATGTAGAAAAGTGGACACAGCTACCTAATACTAAGGCAAAACTCACCTTAAACATTCTGAGAATGTTAAAATAGTGTGATTCCAGACAGCTTTTGGAAGGCTGTACTTGATTCAGAGATAAAACCTGGAAATGTTTGGAGGACTGAATGGACCACATGTCTTGAAGTAACTTTCTATTTATTTCTCCCATGTCATCTCTACATGAAGGTTGTGCATCAGACTGTTCAAAGTTACATTTTCTGGCAAATATTCCCAGAGCTCATTTAAACTTTAACCCACTCAATGCAATATCATTTCAAAAACATTCAAAAACTCACAAATAACCTAATCCATATTAAATCTAAATATTACTTTCTGGTCTTTGCCTAACTAGAATCTGCCATATTTGATAATACTGTCTATGATCTGCTCCTGGAAATTCATCTCTATTTGTTTATGTCATTGCCTCTCTGATGATTTTTTGTTTGTTTGTTTCCGTGAATTTTTTTCTCTTCTACTTCTTATCATATCTCAACCAAGAGCTCCATCTTGAGCCCAATCTTTTCTTTTTGCAATTCTCCTTGGCTGATGTAGTCCTCTCTGGCTTGCACTCCTATTTGTCTACATCTTATACATCTTCTCTATCCTTTAGACCTTAGGTTGTACTCTCTGTTGGATGCTTCTTTGTAGCTATCCAAAAAACATCTAAAGCTCAGCAAATCAAAAAATCAAAAAGGAAAACAACATTCTTTCTTTCCTTACTTACACTATCACTGTCATTCAGCCAGTGACCCCAACTTACTGTCAGAGGGTAAACAAAATCAATGCCATTTTGTGCCCAACTTGCCCAGCTGACTGCTTAACCTCATTTCTTCACTTCACAGACCAGTCACATTTTAACCTTAGAGCTAATGTAAAGGGATCATCGATTTCAGGGAGTGAATAATTTTTTTCAGACAGTGGCATCAGTGATCTGAGCATAGACATCACAATACACCCCCACACACCTCACACCTCATGCATTAAATGACAACTGCTGAATGGTATCATTCACCTCATTTTTCTTATGATGTTTCTTTGTACTTATTCCTAGTAACAGGGACTTTCACTACATAAACATTGTGTACCCTGCTGGTATCTGATTCTTTACTGCATCCAGCTTCCTTGTCTTTAAGTCACCCTGATTAATAAATATGTCTGATTCCCAAATGGACCTGCCTGCTTTCTTTTTAAATCTCAAAGTACATTCTTAACTTGGGGCACAATATTTTAACCCCTTTCCCAAACATTCACCAAAAGGAGATATTCTTCTGAAATGCTTTTTATTTTATTTGTTCAGTTCTAATCTCATCTGGTATCAAGTCTACTACTTTTGTCTGTTTTTTATTTCATTCTAATGTCTTTTTTTTACTGTTTAATATACCGAGCCATTATTAATAGAGGAGATATGTGGTTCACAAATGAATACCATAACTATGTAATCTTTCTTGCCTAAATGCCCTTCCATTGGTATTGTTTAACTTATTTTCCTCCCTGTTTGCGACAAATTAATTGTCTCCTTTTGCAATAATGAGTAAAAGACTCATGCACTTAGAACAAGCAGGAAGGGGCTCTGGTATGTTAAAATGGGAATTTTTAGATTGCTGGCAAAGCCTAATAAATTTTATTAAAAGTACTATTAAGTTAGTCAGGAAGTCCTTTCACAGTGCATTCCCAGGAGAGAAAGATCAAAAACATCATGACTTACAACCTGGAGACTTTATTTATTGAAAATAACATAAATAAATAATTCCCTACTTCCTCATTGTAAGGGATTTTGTCTGGTATTAATAACTATTTTGGTGGCAACTAAACATACTCATGGACTCATATTTATTATTTTAAAATGTCAAATTCAACAGAGTGGACTCCTTCTATCACTGGAGATCTTCCGATAAATACAACTCAGAAAAAATCTTTTAACCAGAGAAAGCAGACAAAATCTGGGTGTACTGCTTATCCCCACATTCCCAAACAAATCTCTTTAAAAAGTTAGTTTCAATACATCCTTCCACTTATTTTATAATTGCTATTTTTGTACGTTTAGAAATTTTTTGTCTTCTAGATGTTTTGTTCCATGTAAATGTGAGCCCTTGCATTTTTTAGAAGTTTGTGTTAACTTGGGAATATTTATACTCTTAGGTCTCTGCCAGACTATAGGAATCATCACCTTATTAAAGTCTAAAAAGGCCCTCACATCTATTTCTATGCTCAGTTTTCATCCCCAATCTTTGTCATGGAAGACAATACATTGATCTGACTAACTCAGTGTGTAGCTGATTGGGGAAATTTGACTGATTGCTGGATATGTTACATTTGTGGGGGCTCAGGGGTGGCGGGCCCTGAACCTCCCAGTAGCCCCTTTTATCCGCCCATCACGGGATGAGCAAGAGAGGGAACCGGTAGGATTACTCCTGCCACCATAGTGGCCAGGAGAGCCTGGGATGAAGGAGAGTATGCTGCCCACCTATTCAGCCCCACAGAGAGACACTCAGACATGGCACAGGTTTCTTCAAGCAGTTCCATTTATTTTCACACAAGCACCTGCTTTGAAAAGCATATGGCAAGGGGATTTCCTAACTTCAACCTATCATCTTAAAGGTCATGTGAACATGCACCTTGCTCTAATGCTTTGCTCTTGCAATCACGCAGGGAGCACAAGCACAGAAATAAGTTTTATCCAATAATTTTAAACCATGTCTTTCCTTGGCCACTCCCCGGCGGCTTCCATAAGGCACCATGTTTATCTCTCCTGTCCAGGTGAATGTTTTCAACAGATTACATACGTGTATGTGGGTGGGGTCGTGGCTAGTTCTCTGCCCTGAGAGGAGGTGTGTGGCCTCAATGCCCGGACAACATTATTCCTAGGTCTTTTTATGACTAATATATGCCACTAGTGATACCTGACATTAATTTTACAGATGTTCCTGATGTTACCTCTTATATGGAACAATGACTACAATACTTCTATGCCAGGCTTCAATCTATTTCAAATAATAAACCTTGTTCCTCCAGGCCTGAGTTTTAAACCAGTCCTCACACCTGAGCCAGCCCAATGTTATTGTCATTAGAAATATGTATTAAGGAATTGAACAACAAATACTTATTACCCCAACTACTTCATTCCGTAGGTTACTATGTAAATGGATTTAGAAAGCTCATAAAGGATAAGATCCATGGTTTAATTTGTTAGTGTCAAACCTTCCCTTGAACCTATCCTTTAATGGAAACACCCTCTAAGGAAAAACATGTACCTCTTCAAAACACATTTTTTTTGTTACATTTGTAAAAATTCCCTAATTCAAGGTTGGTTTTTATCAGTGTCTTAATGGCTGGCAAAAGGAAGGGTATGCTATTAGGACATGTCATATACTTTAAGTTCTTACATAAGACATGTTTCCAAGGAAGACACCGAAATGGCCAACATGTACATGGAAAAACACTCAACATCACCAGTCATCAGGAAAATACCAATTAAAACTACATTGAGATACCACCTCACCCCAGTTAGACTGGCTATAATAAAAAAGACATCTCCTTAGACAGATCCCTGAGATAGTGAGAGGACCTTTCAAGTTTTCATGTTATTGAAGGCAGTAGTGTTGCCAGTTATCCTCCACCACATAATCCATGGTAACACTAAGAATTGAAAATCAACAGGTTAGAGGCAAAAGAAAGCACCTAATAAGGAACAGGGATTACAACCCAGGTAGCACTGAGGCACTGCATTATTCAAGAGGTACAAGAGGGCTTACATTTATGAAAACTTATTAAGATTAGAGAAGGTATTTGTCAGATAATTTCATTGGTTAGTTTAAGAAAGAAGTCTTTAATCATTAGTAAAATGAGGCATTTGCATTCATGTGCAAGGGAAAGCTATACACAGAGTATCCAGCTTCTACTCAGGCTCGCAGCCAATGCCCAGTGTTGCAGCAATTTATTACTGCAGCATCCCATTTCCAGACAGAAAATTTTGTTTCAGTTACCTATTCTGCTTAAAAATCCACACCCATGAGATGGCAGTTTATAAGAAATTATTACCATCTTTGGTTCTCTGTCTTAGAAAATGTTGTAGGCTGTCTTATATCCAGCCACTAAGCAGGGTAGCAACAGAGAAAGAGCATGTCAAAGCACAACTGGCCTGTGTCCAAGAAGTCTCACTGGTGGTTTGCAGCAGGTGCAGCTGGAGACTCATGGGGCCTGTCAATGTACATACCTGCTCAGGGTCTTTCCATGTGGCTCTTCCAGGGTGGTCATGGTGTAGTTTTATTAAAGTGAGCAGGGGTGAATCCATGTTGGAAGCAATAATCGCTTGTGCTCCAGGCATACTTAAAACACACAGGCTCTTTTTCCTTAGCATGCATTTTTCTGAGTTTCCTCTTTTCCCACATAAACTGGCTATTTTGAGCCCTGGTTATACTGCAAGATGACAAGTTGTTTTCCAGTTAGACTGGAGCTATAAACTTGGCACCAGTTGTGTACTATCCAGAACCTGAAAAACCAAGGAAGATGTCAGTAAAGCTGTGTTGTTCCTACCTTAACTGAAATCAAGATCCTGCAGGACCCTAGGATAGTGTCAAGGAGGAGAACGGAGGCTGGTCAGAGATGTGATAAAACTATGCAGCAGGTTTCTTGCAGGGGTCAACACAGCTCATGTCTCTCTCTCTCTTGCTCTTCATTTCCCACGTTCCCTTCCCTCAATCTTGTCTTTAAATATCCCTTAGAAAATATGAGTCTTTCAGATGTCTTTCGTATAACAATGCTTTCTCAGTTTTACCAGAAACATGTGTTAATCTAACATCTCTCCTCAGGTTACTGCTCTTCCTGAATATAAGTTGACTTCCATTTTCACCACGATTTGGGTTTTGGGTTTTTTTGTTGTTGTTTGGGGGCAGGCAGCAGGCTTGGGCTTGGTAAAAAGATGTTTGGACATCATCCATCAAGTAGCTGAGTGCTCCCCAATAATAAGTTTTGGTAAACCAAGCCAGAAGTGTGTCCTAGGTGGTTTCACTCCCCATCTTCTGTGGGAGTGAGTCTGGATCCACCTGTGGGTATCAGCTGCCTGTGGTAGTTTAGCCCTGAGGCTGGGATTTTGGAAACTTTTCTTGATCTTCTAGCAGCAGAGTTATCCGCTGATTTCCCACCCTTTGCTTGGTGATGGAAAGCAGCACTTAAGGGGTAGACATGTACAGAGCTGCGTAGCCCCACCAGTAATTCTCTTTCAACACTAGTTGCTCGTGAAAGGGAATACTGGTGTGTGAGAAATGACTGTTCTGCACTTTTTATTATTATTAAAGGTAGCATTTGGGTGTGAGAAATTACTCAGAGACTAATATCTGGCTTTCTTCTTGAAGGAGTTTGTTTGTGAGCTTTGTCTGTTTGGTTTGAGCATGTTGTGCTTTTGCATCAGCAAAGACTTGATGACCAAAAAGAAAAATTTTGTTCTGAGTTTCTGTTAGCTTGAGAAATGGAAACCATTATAATTGTCTAAGTCTCTTGGAAAATTTTTTCTACCTGTGCACAGAGTTCTGTTAAACAGAAACTCACCATTAATCACAATCCAGCCAAAGATAAGAAACAAGAGAAATGCCTCAATACAAAGAATTAAGGTTATTTGTAGATTTAGTTTTTCTTACACAATTCAACCAGTCCTAGCTAAGTGTGATGTTTGAGAGTTTAACTGAAAACTCACTTGAAACTGAAAGACAAAAAACGAGTAAAAATTTCTGATTCACACTTCTATGGAAATTGCTATACCTAAGGTCTGTTCCACAGCCTTTATTGGATTACCTACAGGAGCAAATAATGTTTAGCCATGTGAAAAGGTCCTATTTTGCCTGCAGAATGATTTGGATTCAATCCTATGTTATTAACTAGTGAGTTTTTATTTACTATGTCATGACTGAAATGAGAGCATTAAGGTATCTGTGTATATGAATATGTGTTTAGGCATGCTTACACATGTGTATGTGTATTATGTTGTATGCTGTCTTGGAATTCGAAGCAAAATACTCTGGTGTTCATGCTGATAACTCCCTATTCTCATCATTTGGGGTTTTAGCCATTTGTTTGTAGCTCCTGGTGAATGAAATAGTTACTAAATTTTCTGTTTTCGAACTCCTTTCCTTATCTTTTGAGCTTTTAGCCATTTGTTTATATCATCTTATGAGTAAAATAGTTCTACCTAGTATTTTTGTTCTGTTTTCTGTGGGTGTGTCATTTTGGTTGTTTTGTTTGTTTGGTTTTGTTGTCATTGTTTAAATCATATGTTGAATTTTTAAAATGTTGATATATGGCAGACAGTCCAAAATTTCTTGTTTCTGAGGTTTTCACTAAAAATTGGGTTATTAAAAGTTAAAAGTCTAAATAGAATGTATACTTCTGTAGAGATGTGCATAAAAAAATTAGGTGTGTTTTTGATGAGAAACGAATCAGTATGTAGGAGAAAACAGAGATGTGAAGAAAGCTATGAATATGAAGATGTAGTTCTGATTAGAAAGGTTTAAAAGAAAAGAGAATACTTTTTGTCTGAGAATGCATCTTCTGTAATGAGTTTTTGTCCTTACAATGATTGGCTGTTTAGGAAAGAGGAAGTATAGCACAAAACAGAATGTCCAAAGCATGTTATGAAAATGTCTGAGTAAGTCATATAATGTTTTCTGAAGAATTTTGTGTGTGATAAGCTTGGATACAATTAGAAGGGAATTCTTTCTACATCTTTCTAAAGATTGAACTTTGCTATTACAAAGACATCGATGTAGAACGAAAACTTCCCCCATATTAGAACACAGTTTTCTTGATGTAACGATCTTTGCTTAGTAAGACTTAAAGAAGTTCTGATTTTTCTCTAAAGTCGTCTACAGACAGATTCATCTAGAACACTATATCAAGTACTTTTAAACACAAATTTCAAGTTACTTCAAGATCAATGGCAAAATGAAAGTTTTCCCGTACTCTAATAACAAATCTAGTGGGTTAAAAAAGCCCCTAATTAAGATCAATCAAATCAAATATTAATTACATAAAGTTGAATAATAAAGGCAAAGTTTGTACATTCCATTGTTGGTTCTTTACCCAAATGTTTTGTTTTTCAGATATAAGGAAATTTTCTCCCTTAATTTATCCATAATTTACACCAAGTGGGTAAAATATATCTTTATGAAGAAAGATGGAAATATTTGTTTTTTAAAAACCTGATTCCTGCAAAATCCAAACTGTTTGTGAGTATCTCTATGACTTTCATGCCAACATGTTTATTTACACAAATAAGTTTAATAAGTATTTTCTCTCTATAAAAGATACAATTGGAAATAATGGGTATAAAATAGCATGACTTTTCTAAGTTCTTGACCATACTTCATGTTGTCCTAATTCATCTTCCCACACACACCCCACACACCCCAATTAAGAAGATGACAAGATGGGAATGAGGTTTTCCAGCACTGAGGGATCAATACAAAGAAAAGTAAGACATTTTCAATCAGAAAATTGATCATCAGTACTCAATGAGGAATGGTTTGATAAAAAAGAGGGAAATAATACATTGTCTACACATGAGCAGTTCTCTAAAAATATTCACAGCCTTGAAGTAGGGGCTCACAACTTGGATGAGACATGCTTTCCTAAACAAATGATTCATGTTCTTCAAATTGTCAATGTACCAATTAATGTATACCTTGCCAACTCAGTAAGCCACCCATTGTCAATCAACTGTTAAGACAATAAATAAACAATTTTTAAAGGTATTGTTTGAGCTTTGGCATCAGTGTAATGTTGCCTGGTTGAATGAGTTTGGGAGTGTTAGTTTCTTTTTAGTTCTTTTGAATACTTTCCAGGGTATTGCTGTTAATTCTTCTTCAAATGTTGGGTAAAATTCTCCAGAGAAGTCATCCAAACCTGGAATTTTCCCTGAGGGGAGGCTTTTGATTACTGGTTCGATCTCCATTCTCATTACAGTTCTATTTATATTTCTTACTTATTTAAGATTCAGAATGATAACTTATTCATTTCTAAGAATTTATCAGTTTTATCTAGGTTACTCAATTTTGGGCAAAAAAACCTCTCATATCATTTTATAATCATTTTTATTTCTGTGGCATGAGATGTAATGTCACCTATTTCATTTATTATTTTACTATTTCATTCTCTTTTTCTTTCTTTCTTCTCTATGTTTATGTAGCTAAGAATTTGTCAATTTTATGTCTTTCTAAACCAATTCAGTATTGTTGGTTTGTTTTTGCTTTCTTTTTCTAGTCATTTTTTCCTAATCATTTTTGTTCTAATCATTTTGCTTTTTATCCCTGTTGTTTATCTATGTTCTAATGATTTTTTGGCTTTTTTACTAGTTTGTTCCTGTTTTTCCAGTTTTTTGAAGTCTAATGTTAGGTTGTTGTTTTCAGATCTTTCTTCTTTTTAATGTAAGTTTTGCTCCTAGCACTGCTTTCACTGTATCCTTTGAATTTTCTCATGTTATATTATTATTTCCAATTGTTTCAATATTTTTTGTACTCAGAAAGTGTAATTTTATTGTTTTCAGTTTAGTAGTATTATGCAGTATGTCCTCTATCTCTGGTTTATTTCACTATGCATAATGTGCTTCAGTTACTTCAATGTTGTCACAAGCAGCATGATTTTTCTTCATTTTTAAGGCTGAATAATATTTCTTTGCCTGTATATACCACACATTATCTACTCATCTGTGGGTGGACATTTAGTTTGTTTCCATGTATTGACCTTTGAAAATAATGGTGACAGCTTTTTGAGATCCTAATAGATACCTTTGGAAGTATATCAAGGAAAATTGCTACATTATATGATACTTCTATTCCTAATTTTTGAAGTTATTCCGCTGCTATTTATTTGTGTCTATACTAATGAACGTTCTCACTATCAGTGTACAAGGGTTCTATTTTCGCCACAGCCTCACCAACATTAGTTATCTACTGTCTATTTGATAATTGTCAGCATAATAGACTTCAAGTAAAATCTCAGGTTGTTTCTAATTTGCATTTTCCTGGCAATTGGTGATGTTGAGAACATTTTGAGATATCTGTTGGCCCTTTGTATATATATATATATTTTTCTTTTTCTGTTTTAGAAAAGTCTATTCTCAACAATTTAGCCAAATGGGTTATTTGTTCTTTACTTTTAGGATTCTGCTTTGTTTTTGCTGTTGACCTATAAAAATTTTTATGGTTGTTGTTATATTTTTGACATTAGTCTTTTATCAAATACACAATTTTCAAATATCTCCTACCCATTCCATATTACTGCCCTTTCACAATGCTGATTGTTTCTCTTACTGGCAAAATATTTTCTGATTTCTTTTCTTATATCATCTTTTTATCTAACAGTTTGTGTTTTTACATTTGTACATGTAGGTGAATTTTCAAGCTTTTTTATTTTTAATGTGTTGTGATTGGAAAAGTATTTTTCTATGATTTTGAATTTTTAAATTTAAGGATTGCTTTCTTTCCTAACATGTGGTTTATCTTTAAAGATGTTCTGTGAACACTTGAGAGCATAGTGTTCTACTGTTGTCGTATGATGTGTTCTGTATATGTCTGTTAGGGTCCAAGTGGCTCAATATTGTCTTTCAAACCCTTTATATACTTATTGGTGTTTTGTCTGATTCTAATTATTATTGTATGTGGATTATTGAAATCTAGTATTTCAATTGTTATCTTTCTTTCTTTTTTTTTTTAAGAATCTTTCATGTTTGGTGCATATGTATTTCTGGTGAGTTGAGCCTTTGATCTTTATATAATCTTAATTTTTAGTGGGTTTCTAGCAATCCACACTTTCATTTTCTTATAAAACAGGCTCTGAGCCTCTATGCTCTCAGTGATTTTGTCACCCTTCCAGCATTCCTGAACCCAAGCCTTAGGGATACTTAAGGTGGTTTCATTACAATGTCATGATTAATTTCATCATTGTCCATTGGTGATAGAACTCTACCTCGAGCCTTACAGTGGGTGACTACTTGGGTCTCAGGCTTCTATTATATCTTGTCAGGTTCCAAAAGCAGGAGTGGTCTCAGCAATATATGGCTTTGCCCTCTCAGTCATTTCATATAATTGAGCTGAAAGACAGTATCGTCTTTTGCTCTGAGTCTCTTTCAAGATGTTGAGGTAATACTGAATTTGTCCCATTACATATTTTATTTATTTACTCTTTTGCTTTCAGCTGCTATTTCTCTTTTTCTTCATTTATACCCAAACACATTTAACACATTGGATGGGGCGTTAGATTTGCCCACTGTGCTGTCCACGTTGCAGGCAGCAGTTTTACTCTAACAAATACCCATCCCCCCACCAGTCCCTTTCTGTTCATACAGGATAAATTTACATAGGTACAGATTCAGTCTGCTGTTTTACCACCTGGCAATATGCCTGTATTTTCTGTTAACACCACTTTTATCAGTAGTTTCAGAATACAACCTGCATAAAGCCCTTAGGAATTATGAGATAAAGATTTAAAGATAAAATAAATTTCTTGCTTTGAAGTAATTTCTGATTCTAGCACTTGCAGTTGTAACCCTCCTTCTGTGACAACTAGATCAGGTAGGAACAAGAAAGTTGATGTAATGTGGGGAAGAAATCAAACATTATACCAGCACCCTTCCTCACACCCTCATCTCCAAATGCAATTTTGCCAGAGACCAGCTCCAGTCGAGTTGGGGGCCCTTGAAAAAAGGGGTGAGGAGATGGCAAAAATAACAACACAAGCAGAGATCTCAGTTCCTTTGAAGCACTTTCTTACCCTGTAGCCTGCCAGCACTATCACAGCCAGAGCAGCTAAAGCAGCTGAAGCAGCCTTCAGACTGAAAACAGCATTTCTATTTGTTACACAACAACGGGGGGTTAATGTTGGCATTTTAATCACATAAACCTTTAAAATTATTAAAAAATAGTTAAACAGAAACTTTTCTTAAAACTACATCAGTTCTCATTAAATAAAACTCGGTGGTCAGTCAATTCTTTCTGGTGATTATTGTCTGTGTCTCACAGTTCTTGATGTTTTTCACTATTTTGTTTCCCTTCTTCTTGCCGTCGTATTAACCTTAAACTTATTACTACCAGCAAGCATAAATTATATATCTGACTCAAAATTGAGATGGCAGTGATTGTGTTAAAAAAACTTTATATATTTTTAACTTTGACTTAATGATTCTCATATTTCTCTAGGCAAGAACCTATTGTTCATTTGGAAAAGGAAAAAAGGATATTTGAACAGCTTTATCATGCATGTACTTAATATAACAGCTGTGTGGGCCAATGTAAAGTGTCAAAGTGCACAGCACCATCCCTGACAAAACCAGGTGCATTCAAAATTCCATCTATAATCTTTATCTTTAGAAGGGAAAGTTGTGTATCATATGTTTTTGTCCCAATATCTTACTAAGATGTTTTTATTTAACTTAGGACACCAATGAGTAACAGGATTTCTATGCATTCTTTCTCATAAACTTAATTCTTCCTATAGTATCTTTTTCCATTAATTCCAACCATTCACTTACCATTAATGTAATCCCCTGTAAATGACATTTGCAAACTTATGTCATATTTAGGATGTCCCCTAGAGGGTACCAAATTTTTCCTTTTCCCATTTTATAATCCATATGATCATTTACCCAGATGGTGGGACGAGGATGGGGATTTCTACTGTTTATTAATTTCTTCAGTAAAAACAATTGTTCATGGCTACTCATAAGGTGTTTTTAAAACATCCGTTGGTGTAATAAATTGACTCAAAAGGGACAATTTGGAATTGTTCAATCTTCCAAGATCTTTTGTGGGATAATCTAATTTTATGACAACAACTGTTTGTGTGTCATTTTTTGCATCTTTTGGAAACTCAGGAAACTGCCAAGCTGACCAAAACATCAAAAGAGAAAGCAAAAGCAGCACCACTATGCTGAGGCAGAGATCTTTACAGTGAAAGCAAGTGCTGGTAGCTGTGGCCCTGCCAGCATCTCTACTTCCAGGGCCTTGCCAACTCGGAAAGGGCAGCCCAAGCTATTCTTTTCAAGACCCCACCATGGCGTGGACCATGCCACACTTTAAAAAACAGAGAAATCTCTTCATTTGTGAAATGTGGAGTGTGAGCACACACTGTGAGTGTGTGGAAGCCAGCCCTTTCATACCTATATTCCCCCTCGACATTTTTTTTCACATTTTGTAGAAATTTTGGGTTCTGAGTGAGAATTAGACTCAAAAACCTCTGGTTCTTTTATCAATCTTTATCATCATTAATCCGACTGACTGTTGCTTTTGTTAATTTCAGAGTTGACTTTTAATTATGAACTTCACTTTTTTTTTTTTCAAATTTCTCCAACTTGGGTAAACAAAGTGGACTTGTTTGAGGGACTGTAATTTTGGTTGAAAAACAGGATGTCCCTTCTGTCTGCCCAATCTTTGATACTGTAGTATTAAGACTTCCTTTTTATTAACCACACCAATGTCCATTTTGCAGACCTTATTTCTCAACTGTCATCTAAATATTTCCACCCTCTTGGGATGAATCTGATGACTCTCCCCTTTGGTTTTCATCTTAGTTTCACATCTCATTGTTTTCTAAAGTTATCCTAGAGTATTTGTTAATAACTATTTAAAACTTTACTCCTTCCTGGGATGAATAGACTCTTCCCTCTAACTTTTCTTATTCTCTTGTTAATTAATTTAGTGATTTATTAGCCTCTGTAACTCCCAAGATAGAAAACTGAGACATCCTAGTCAGTATGTCTTCCAGGACAGTTACTGAATTTTGGAGTAGTACATTGTCTTGGACGACTATGTGACAGGGACACTATTGACTATGGCATTACACCTGGATAATGGTTGTGTCAAGCAGGTTAAGGCACACTACCAGAGCACTCTGGCGTATTTCAAAATAATTTGCTTTTTCTCCTTCCCCTGCCAGAATCGTGAGTTCAGCTTTCTTCATTACTTACTGGGCAAACCTGGTCAAGCTCTAGGAGGTAAACTTCACAATAAAGGGTGGCCTGCCTATGACTGGGTTCAGCTGGAGTTTTTTACTCTCAGAATTGTCCACATGGAGCCTTCAGGAATTGGTCAGTCACAATTTCACAGTCAGATTTTCCTTTTCCTGAATTTGTTCCCATGGTGGTTTCCCAGTTGAGTCTCTGTTTCTGTGTGCCATGACTGCCTACATTCTACTTTCTGTTTCTCTAATCCTGAGGGCAGCTGTTTTCGCTGTGTCATCTTCTGTCTTATGAATTGAAGAAGAGGTTTTGATATTTTAATTTCTTTAGCCTTTTATTTTTTGTTTAAAAAGAGAAATTACTTTCACCCTACTTACATGTGGACTTAGAAATGTGGGTGGTGCTTTTTAAAGTATCTTCTTCATCTCTATGTGAAAAATCAAGTGTTTATTCTTTGCAGCATTGTAAATATAATAAATCATAGTAGTAGCATTCTTATATTGAGCTTTTTAAAATTCATATAATGAACTCAGAAAATTCTTTGATAGTCACTGTGGTCTCTCTCTCCTTGTCTATCTGTAAATATTAGTTTCTCTTATAACCAGATATGAAGAATAAGTTCTCATGTTCCATAGTACTGTTAGGTAACTAATAATTAACAATAATTTACTTTATATTTTCCAATAGCTGGAAGAGAGGAGTTTGAAAGATCTTAACACAGAGAAATAATAAATGTTTGAGGTGATGGAATACTAATTACCCAAATGTGATCCTTACGCATTGTATGATGTGACTACATGTATCAAAATATCATGCCATATAACATAAATATTTACAATTATTACTTGTCAATTTAAAAAAGAATAAGAAAAAATGGGGTTTTTTCAGATTCTTTATTTGCTCTTTTTCTTTTTTCAACCTCTTAGGTTCTCTTAAAGCCATTTTATTCACAGGGATTACTTCAAGCACCACTGAATTTAGGCTACATTCCAAAGTTTTCATCCTTAGCTTAGATTTCTGTAAACTGTTTAATTATATACCTATTGCCAGCTCAACAACCCATATGTTGGATCACAGATGTATCAAGTATGATGTGTCCGAGTCTGTGCCAATTTTGTCTATCATATTCTTTTTTCATTTTATAAATTTCACTTTACAATATTAGTATCTATGTAGCTGTGATCATGCACATAGCCTGGAAATATAACTTCTCTCCTTACATTCTACTCACCAAACTAGTACCACATTCTGTTCTTTCTTTTCATCTCTTTTTAAGATAATTTCTTTCCTGTTTTATGCAGTTGGTGCTCTGTGTCCTAATGTAGATGCTCATCTGTCACCCTGTCTTCTTTCCTTCCGACTTGCACGTCCCATTCTCATTCTGGAGATGAGTGTTAAAATTCAGATCTGGTCATGTAGTTTACCTGCTTTTGCATAACCTCATTATTCACACCCTATGGTTTGAAAGGGGGCAGTGTTTTCAACCTGGGATGGCCACAAGCAATTATTTGCGATGTAGGAAAAAAAATTCCAGATGTTTATGTAAATTAATGTAGTTTATAAGTGATTAAAAATCAACAATATGCTAATGAAATGTTTTTTTGTTTGAACTAAGTTAAATATTTTAATGCAGAAGCACTACATAATCAGTTTCTTCAACATTGTGTATACCTCTTATCATGGACCAGGACCATACACATACACACCATGCTGTGTGTAGTTTCAATAATGAAGGTTGTATTCTTTGTGCTTTTTTCTTTCAACTTTTGATTTTGCCCCATAATCTTGAGAACACGTTGTTGAAGTGGAAGAATTTTACATATTTGGCTTTGCAATAAAGTGCAAACTGAATACAAGATAATACCATATTATTTTGTTCTTCCTTGCTTCCGTCTATCTTCAAATTTTATCTAAACTAGTTCATCTGACACATTATCCTCTGCATGTATTTTTTTTCTTTTGTCTTTTTTGTGACCGGCCGCACGGTGCTCAGCCGGTGAGCACACCGACCATCCATATATATATAGGGTCCGAACCCGTGGCAGGAGCGCTGCTGCACTCCCAGCGCCGCACTCTCCCTACTGCACCACAGTGTCAGCCCCCCTGTATGTATTTATACTTATGTCTTCATACCTGATTGTAAGCTCTGTGGAGGAGCAGTCTTTTATACATACTTTCATCATTAGCAACTAGGATGGTTCTAGATTTATAAAGCAAGCTTTGTAATAGCATTTTTGGTAATTAATAAATTATTACACTGGTTGGATATTTATTCTGTGGTTTTTCTGTCTCCCACATATCATGTACAAAAAAACAGCACTTTATGTAAGATACATTTAAGACACATGCACAAACGAAAGTGTGAACTTTCATATTCCTGTTTTGTGACCCAGAATTGATGACCTGTTATACAAAGAAACATGCAGTTACAGGTATTGGTGTCACTCGGGAACATGGATGTGGACTCACCTGAGAACAGTGTCAAGACCTGGATTATGTTAAGAGAACCTTGTACAGGGATGTGATGCTGGAGGCCTACAGCATGTTGTTGGGTGAATGAAGCCCCTTAGTAAATCCCAGCAGCCACATTTTTTCCATTGGTAATTACAGGAATTATTTATAAAGTTTAATGCTATATAGAAAGATTCTATTTCATGAAAAATATGATAGTCACCCCATCTTACAAAAGTTTCAAGTTGGTTCCTTCATTGCACAGTTCCTGAAAATGATATCTTCTCACACTTACAAGGATCTGACTTAGCAGTTTTACAGAATTCTACACTATTTTGGATAGACAGGCCATTGCTTTAGCAAACCTGAGGTGATCTTCAAGTTGTTGTAAGGAGCAGAGCAATGCATGGCTAAAGAATCTCCAAAACAGAGCTTCCCAGGACAGTCACCACACATTGGGAAGGGAAGCTGGGAAGTGTAAAGCCCAGCAGATGCTGGCCATGTTCAGCTTTTAACCAATTTTTTCATCAGATCCTAGACCTGAGGACAGTTGGTCTGACTGCACCAAACACAAGCATTATGGAATCTCCAAGGTTGGCTCTCATATGTATAACTTCACCACTTCTATTCCTGAATTTTCTTTTATGTTTACCCAAACTCTAACTCCTACATTCCTCTTCTCAGACTGTATTTTTAGTATTCACTCTCAATCTTCTCAGTTGCCCTCTTTTCCTCCATTTGCATTTACCAATTTTTCAGACTGTGTAAGTTCATACTCTGTCTTCTATTTTAAAAAATTAGAAAGTTCTAAAGCTGGGTAACTGATTTAGAAACAAAATTGGTTTCTAACAGTTTTGGAGGTCAAGTGTAATGTCATGGGGGTCCATCTGCTGAGGTTCTTCTTCCTCTGGAGGCTTTTTGCAGAGTCCAGGTGTGATGCAGGGGATCGCATGGTGAAAGTGGCAAAACTGTATCCACATGCTTTTTGTTTCTTTTTGTAAAGCCACTTGTCTACTTAGGATAACAGATAAAGCATTAACTCATTTCCCCATGAATCAATTAATCCACTTGTGGTGGCATAGCACTCCCTATCTAATTATACTAAAAAGGCTCCACCTTTCAAGCATCATAGTTGAATTTTCCACCTTCTTAACATTGATGTAATGGAGATCAAGCTTCAGTCTGAGTTCCGGGGGCATAAACTGCAGCAAGATATTAATTTATACATTCTGCTGTGAACAGACTGTCCCCATGTCCTCAAGTTCAGACAAGCTGGACACTTCTGAGGAACTCACTACATTTCTCTGTGATTGCTATTTGGACAAGCGTATTTTCTCATTTTTAAAATTTTGCTGTGATTCATTTTGCTTACACTGTGTAGAGATGTGTTACTCCTATTTGTATTCAAGTCCTAAATTGTCTAAATCTATCAGACCCACATCTTACCTTTCCTTTTCTTTTTTTTTTTTTCACTGAAATATTTGCAGTTACTTTTGCATACATGTGATGTCTAATGTTATACTAGCTTTCCATTCCTTTTAATATATCCTGCAGTAAATCTTTTCTTTTTCATTATCACTTTAACATTGATTCTTAGTTTTATTTAAAAATCAATATCAACTTCCTTTCCACATCCACAAATTCCTACCAGAATCTGATTGGATTTACATTCAACTTAACTCTTAGTGGGTATCCACTGCATTGGTTGCCATTCCTAGGACATGAGGTTACAAATGCAGTGAGGGGGTACAGTGTGATATTTCCATGTGTATAAATTGTGAAATGTGCAAATCAGACCCATTAATATATATCTCACCTCATATACTTATCATTTTAAGGTAAGACATATAAAGTAAACTTTATCAAACTTTAAAATATTCAACACGTTAATTTTTGTGAAGTATATTCACTATGCTGTGCGATACATCACCAGAATTATTTCATCCTGCCTAACTGAAACTTTGTAGCATTTGGCTATCTTGTTCCCTTTTCCCATCAACTTCCATCCTGCCCCTTAGTTTCAGGTATCCTTCATTCTATTCCATACTCCTATTGTGATTTGATTATCTTCTTTTGAAAAATATTAAGGACGATTGGCCATTTTACTAAGGCATTCCTGTTATTGAGTCATTTGAATCCCTTATATATTTTCGATATTTTGCCCTTAACAAATGTCTGATTTGCAAATAGTTTTTCTGTATCTGTGGGTTGTCTCTTTTGTTTGTTTTTTCTGTTTTGGTATGCAGAAAATTCTCATATGTATGCAATCTCACTGTTCTATCTTTACTTTAATTGTCTGTGCTTTTGGAGTGATACCTAAAAAATCATTGCTCAGACTAATACCATGGACCACTCCCATTAGTTTTTCTTCAAGTAGTTTTCAAATATTAGAAAATCAGGTTTAACTCCTTAATTTACTTTGACTTGATTCTTATACGGTTGAGATAAGGGTCTTATTCATTTTTTAACATTTGTAGAGGGAGTTATGACAATATCACTTACTACACAGACAGGCCTTTCCTCTTTGTGTGTTCTTGGCACTTTTGTTAACAATTAATTGGCTGTAGATGTGGGAGTATACTTATGGGTTTTTTATCCTGATTCATTGGTCGATGTGTCAGTTTTCTGCCAGTAACATGGTGCTTTGATTACTAAACTCTGCAGTATAATTTGAAGTTAGGTAGTGGAAATTAGGTAGTGAGATTCCTCCAGCTTTTTGTTGTTGTTGCTGTTGTTGCTCAAGATGATTCTTTGCTGTCTGTGGTCTTTTGTGATTCTATACATATTTGAAATTTTGTTTTATACTTATATAAAGAATGACCTTAAAATTTTGATTGGCATTGCATTGAATTGGTAGAGTGCTTCGGGAAGTATAAACTATTTAATAAAATTGAATATTCCAACAAATAAACATGGGGCATCTTTCCATTATTTGTGTTGTATTTAATTTTTTCATAAATGCTTTACAATTTTCACTGCAGCCATTGTCCTCATCCTTCATTAAATTCACTCTTAATTTTCTTAAATGCTGCTGTAATTGGGATTGTCTTATTTCTCCTTCAGATAGTTGTTAGTGTGTAAACATAATGGTTTTGCTATGTTAGTTTTGTATTCTGCAACTACACTAAATTTGCTTTTGAGTTCTAAGAGGTTTTTTGTTTGTTTGTTTGTAATTTGGTGGAGCCATTAGATTTTCCTATGTGAAAGACCATGACTTTTTCTCTATTTTTTATTTCATTTTTTTTTTCTTGCCCAATACCTCTTCTTAGAAATGTCTTCCACAAATTTACTGGCTGGAAAGTTTATATTTTCACTGCTTAAGATGGCCCTAGCTTTGGGCTTGTCCTATATGGCATTTATTTGGTTAATGAACATTTCCTCTGTTAACTGAGAAAAAAATACAGTACAGAAAAATATCTTCAAATTTGTTGAGATTCTTTGTGAACATAAAGTTATATTAAAATCTGGAATGCATACCATGGCAAGCTACAAATGCATTCAGTGCTGGAAGACAGATAGTGGTTTTTTTGAAAGATGGTCTTTAAGGATATCTTAACCCTTAACCTTGGTGTTGTCAGCACCATGCTCTCCCAAGTGAGCTAACCAGCCATCCCTGCATGGGGATCCAAACCCTTGACTTTGGTGTTATCAGCACCACACTCTCCCAAATGAGCCACAGGCCAGCCCCAGGAGAAAGCTTTTATTGGCCTGAAGAGAGAAGTTCACATAAGCTGCTTAGAGACAGTGTTCATTGGTTCTGAAAGTTCAGAGTCAGATTTGTCATCAATTCATTGCTTGAGATGCCGTTACTTCACAGGTTTTTATTGGAGTATCTTAACTGAGTTACTGCAATGGCAAACAATGTCTAATGATAAACTTTGTTGCAGAAATATGTTTTGTATGGGCCAGGAGATACAGAGAAAAGTGAAGGGATTTTTGATGGGTTTTTAGAAGGTCCTTCAAAACAATTCTTACCTCCATCAAGCAAGCATAAACTTCCCTTCCTTGTGCCTTTCCTGGCTCTATTTTGTCTTCATATTACAGAAATTGAATTCATGAACTTTTACATTTTCCCATTTTGATCAAGATCTTTATTTGAAAACATTACAGATAAATTAGTCCAGTGTCAGATTTTATGTGTCCCTTGATGCCACAGTGAACATGTTCCAGTTACTGGATCTGATCTAATATCAGGGAAGGTAATGAACAACTGCAAGTCAATGTCAAGATGTTTTAATTAAACTTAAGCAGCAAGGAGGGCAGGAAAAGGTGCTTTGTTTTTGTGCATGGGTTACTTAGGTGTCATGTTTAAGTTAATCTGTTTGGTAGGTATTTGTTGTTATCTCAGAGCACTGGGCAAACATCATTTTGTTAGTAGCTGCATTTCTGCAGAGCCTTAATAGATAACAAGTACATAGTTTTAAAAGAAAGGAATAAAGGAAAGATGCCAACTTTGTAGCCATGAACCTACAGTAAAAGACATTCAATTACATAGATCAAATGACAATGGAGAACTAGGGGAAGCTTACGGTAGTCATGCGGTTTGCTCTCTTATTTTATGCAACTGAATCTCAATTTCCTCAGAGTTTATTCAGGTACACCATGCAGTATTAGCAAGCATAAAGACATCACCTTCCTTAGGTAATAGATAATCAAGAAGAATTCTATTATCTGAGAATATCCTGGCTAGAAATGTTAATATGCTGTTTGTAGCAACAGCCTTTGCTGTTGAGAGTGCAAACATTCCTACCATAGCAGATAAAGATTTGTTATCATTTCTTCATTAGTGGCTACAGAATACTTTATTCAAGAGATCTACTAAAGGGAGAAAACCCAGAATTCCATAATTAACCACACAAATCAGACTTGACCCTTTGAGTACGTGGGAGGGGATTAGTGCAATAATTATTCTAATGACCTATTTTAGATCTATTATGTATTGATAATAAAGGAGTCAAATATCCCAATCCATATTGGACTCCGATTGTCATGCTGTCTAAACATCTGGAAGCTCAAATTCAGACATTCCACCCATAGAAATGAATGTACTTGGTACAAGCACAAATGATTCATTTTTGAATTATTGCGTGTAAAGGAATTATGCCAGGAGGAAGTAGTAAGGTATATCACTACATATTGCTAATTACTCCTCCTTTTGGGATTGGATTCAATAACATTACATATATATAATAAATATATGTCATGTATATGGGCATAGAGCACCTGTCACAACCAACAAATGTGGTCTCCTGTCCTCTTTACCTTCTTTCTGTGTCTGTACACTACCTCGTCTCAAATCCACCCATCCCGTTTCTTTCCTCATTGCACCTACCTATGCCACCCCTTTCATCCAGCTGAAGGAAGACCTGACAAGTGTAATGCACAGGATCCTGCTCAAGTCCTGAACATTCATGAAGAAGTTGATCCAAGAAAGGTGGAAGGTCCCCATATTCAATGGAAGGGAACAAAAACAGCACCTAAATGTGGCCAGGGGACTGAGCACAATGCAGTCCATAGGAATTCTGAGGAGTGTCAGCAAGACAGGGCACTCTTGCTGTGGACACAGCAAATGCAAAGGCCCAAAGGCACAGTTTTTGCTGGGTGGAGTTTGTTATGAGCAAGTAGACAGTGGAGATGTCCTAGCCCAGATGTGACCTCCCTAAGACAAGTCCCAAGTTCCTAGAAGTCCTTGAAGACCCACAGCTGCCCACTGAGCATGACCCAATGCCCTTCCAGGCCAGGAGGACACACCCAACCTTGACCTTATCTGAAACTATGGGAAATAAAAACATTATTCTGGTGCAACTCACTTCAGCTGAGCATGTGCTGAGGGAGGCGGGGAGGGAGGTTGGCCCAGCATCCCCAAGTCCCTGATTCTTTGTAAAGACATTGCCTCACTCTGCCTTCAGCTTGGAGCAGAGTTTTCATAACTTTTGGGTTCATGGAATGCTGACATAAGAACAGATAAGTTTTTGGAGCTCCTGAGTTAGAGGGATGAGGACTGAGACCCTCTCCACCTGGTTCTGGAGGATCTGCGAACCACCAGACTCTCACAATTTTTTTTAAAAAGTCAATGCTCTGGGATCCAAAGCCAGTCAGTTACATGTTATAGTTATACTGGTTTATTTAAGAAAAAGAAATTTAATTTGAAGCTCTGTGCAGTTTGTCCTCTTACAGACATACGACATATAGCTGACTTTTTGACAGGAACATATCTAATATGTTCAGTGTGAAGAAAGTCAATCAACATTTTCTTAAACTGTGTATACCTCATGCATTTTCAGATTCACCGATATGCATTAACCCAGTTAAGGTCAATGACTGAAGTAAAGGTGTGCATCTCCTCCTGGGTCCAAACACATTGATTTAAGGACAAAAGATCCCTTCTCTTTATGGGATCCCATGCCAAGTAAGCCAGTAACATGGTGTGGTTGAACAGAGGCTCACCCAGGCTTCCAGATTGGTGAGCATGATTTCCACAGAAGAATGAAAGAATACAGCATGGTGGAAAAGTTTGATAGCCAGTCTGAGACCTCAAGCAACAAACCTAAACCTCAAATTCTCATTTTTCTAACTATGATATGGGGTTAACTACACATGTGTTATAGATGAAATGTTGACACACAATCAAAATAATTTTACATCCAGTGGAAACAAGAGAAGAAACTGAATAAAGTACAGACATCACATGTAAACACTTCAATTTAGCTAATCTCATGATTAAAAGAAATTTATACCATCAAACTGAAAAGCTTCTGCACAGAAAATAAAACAAATATCAAAGTGAGGAGACAACCCAAAGATTCAGAGAAAACATTTGCAAGCCATACATCTCACATGTTCTACATCTAAAGCATATATGGAACTCAAAATACTCAATAAGAATAAATAAATAAATAATCCTACTCAAAAAGTGAACAAAAACCTGAATAGACATTTCTCAAAAGAAGACTTGAAATGGCCTGTTGGGCTTTAAAATCTAATGCCACATTAAGTGATATTACAAGTGGATTAATGTGGCAGCCTAAGACGGCACCAGGAGGAAGTAGGGTGGGAGTGTCTGCGGGAACCTTGCCTTAGCCCTTATTTGGCCACACTCATGAACACTGCGTGATTGCAATAGATAGGCATTGAGACAGGATACTTAAGCTGATTGGAGGATGTGAAAAACCTGCGTTCCCCATTTGCCTTTAAAAGCAAGTGCTTGTGTCCTAATAAATGGAACTGCATAACAGAATCCCCGCCGCATCTGAGTGTACTTTAACTGGGCTGGGTTGGGGCCGGTGTTGTGCTCACCTCTCTTCATGGCTCTCTTCCCCCATCTCCTTCCAAAGGGGACAGGAGGGAAAGAGGAATCCCAGGCCGTTCATTCACCCACTGAAAGGAATGAGGCTAGGGCTGTTCGGGTCAGCCAGCGGCGGACCCAACAATGGCCAACAGATGTATGGAAACATTGTCAACATCACTAATTCACAGAGAAATGCAATTTAAAACTACAATGAGATCATGTCAGACCTGTTAGAACAGGTAATTATCAAAAAGATAAAAGATAAGAAGTATTCATGAAGGTGGTAATACACAAAGTGTATTAGAACACCGATTTGGAAAGTAGCTTAAAGTAGTCACAAAGATAAAAATAAAACCACCAAATGATTCATCAATCCCAATTCTGGGTATAGGTCCAAAGGAACTGACATCAGTATGAGAAAGAAGATGTCAGCCCTCCCATGTTTATGGCACTATTATTCACAAGAGCCAAGATATAAAAAGTACAGAAGGACTCATCAATGACTGAATGGATAAAATAAATATTTACATATAAAATTGTACTCAGACATTAAAAAGGAAACAAATTGTCAATTGTGTCAACATAAAAGAATCTACAGTACTTTATGTTAAATTAAATGCACCAGGTACAGAAAGACAAATGCCACTTAACTTTACTTATATGTGGACTATTAAAAAGTCAAATTAATGCAGAGAGAAGAATGAAGCTTACCAAAACTGAGGGTTAGGATGGGGTAAAAGATCAATGGGGATGTGTTGGTACAAGAGTATGAAGTTTCACTTCAGCAGGAGGAATAAGTTCTGGTGATCTATTGCACAGCATGGTGAATAGAGTTAATAGTAATGTATATTTCAAAGTTGCTAACACAGTGGATTTTAAATCTCACTACAGAGAAATAAATGTGTCAGATAATAAATATGTGAATTAGACTGATTTAATAATTTCACAATATATACGTGTGTTGAAACATCAAATTGCACTTCATAAGCACATACCATTATAATCAAAGTAAAACAAAATTAAAATTTTTTAAAAAGACTTGTCCAATATTACTTTAAAAAAAGAAAAATCTGTATATTGAGCACAAGAAAAACACACTAAGTTCAATGATATGAACAGGTTGAAAATTAATGGGCAGGAAAAGATATACAATGGAAAACAACAATAACATAGATACATCGGCTGACCATACTAATACTAAACAAAATTAAAACAAAATTATTAATAGGAATAAAGAGGGTCATTTATGACAAAAGTGTCAGCCAGGAGGACACCATAACATCAATAAGTATACATGCACCAAACAAATAAGTCCAACATCAAATAAAAATAATTAGGAAAGAAATTAAGGGAGAAATAGACTGTTCTATGTAAATATTCAGATTCCTCAGGTGCAACTTTTGATACTCAGTAGAACAACTATGCAAAAGACTGATAAGCATATAGAAGTCATGGACAACATTATAAAACAACTTGAATTACAGATATGCATATATAGACACAACACCCAACAACAGAATACCCAATCCTTAAGCCCTTGGAACATACTCCAGAAGAGACCACTTGCGATGCCATAAAATATCTTCAATAAATTTGAGGATTGAGATTATACAATGTATGTTCTTTGACCATGATAGATTTAAGCACTTAAAATTATTAACTGAATGATGTGTCAGTTGTTCACAATTACATGAAAGTTAAACAACAAACTTCCAAACTGCCAGTGAGCCATAAAAATGACACTAAAATTGGAACATTTTGACAAACAGTAATACAACATACCAAAATTTAAAAAGGGCTTAGAGTAAAATTTATATTTATAAAGGTATACATTTTAGAAAGGAAAGATCTGAAATCAATAAACTAATCTTTAACTAAAAACCTAGATAAAGGATGAAAATTAAACCTCCCAAAAGAGAAAGAAGAAAATAATAAAGATTAGAGTGAAGAATGAGAAATAAATGATGGTGCTGTACTCTCTGCCCACTGTTGCCAGAGATTTGAGGACAGAATTGTGGCATACTGAAATGACCATCGTACCCAAGAAGATCCCAGAGACCCTGATTCCAACCACACCCGTCAGGTTCATGCTGGACACCATTTTGTTTTACTTGCTCATACCCCTCTTTGGGTCCTGGGCTCTGAGGGCAGACAGGGATCCACCACAGACTCAAGAAGACTCCTTAGGTGAACACAGGCTCTGGGGCCATCTCTAGGTCTGGCGGCCTACACACGAGCACAGCCATGCACAAGGCAATACACAAACGGAGTCAGGATTTACCTCTTAGTGGCAAGATTCAAAATAGCACTCCATTACTGTAAATAGAAACACAAAAGATTTCTTAGCTATAGGTCATGTTGTACACACTCATACCTATGATTTGGGACCATTTAAAAATATGAGGAATAGGTATAAAATATAAGTATACCTTCCAGACACTGCTTTTCCCTGAGTAAAATAAGAAAACCACTATTGCTGACAGCTGTTTAAATAAGTTCCAAGTTTACAATTACGTGCCGGTGAATTTGTGCATTCACATAGAAACGTTTCTATGCAACCCATAGACTCACTCTGCATTAGCTTCAAACATGAGGAAAAAATTGCCTTTACTCAGATAGTTTTGTAATACAAATCTCCCTAAAATAGGAGAGTAGGAAAAAATCTCGGGTGGCCCATGGCTCACTTGGGAGAGGGTGGTACTGAAAACACCAAGTCAAGGGTTAAGATTAACTTACTGGTCATCTTTTATTTTAAAATAATCTGTGTAGTGCAGTACTTTAGACTTAATGTATCTAACAAAATATTCAGAAGTTAGAGTGGCTGTTAATGTCAAAAATCCTGAAGTAAGTCAAACCAAACTATTTTTTATACTAAATGTACATATTCCCTATCCATTTATGTTGGATTCCATTAAGAATTCTTAACAGGGCCAACCCCGTGGTGCACTTGGGAGAGTGCAGCACTGGGAGAGCAGCGACACTCCTGCCATGGGTTCAGATCCTATATAGGAATGGCCGGTGCGCTCATTGGTTGAGCGCGGTGACAGCGCAATCCTCTTACTGGTCACAAAAAAGACAAAAAAAAAAAAAAAAGAATTCTTAACAAACATTTTTATGCATAAATGTTGCATGTGCGGTGGCTTTCTTTTGCATTGCAGGCTGTTTACCAACATCTGTATCTTCTTCCCATTCAGTGGAGTAGGACTTCCCAACCTTCAGTCATGACAACAAAAACTGTCTTCAGACAAAGACAAATGACCCCTGGAAGGCAGTGTCGCCAATCATAATTAAATATAGGTAACACTCAAAATGTTAAAAATACTTTTAGTACTCCATTTATCATTTCTATTTGGAAATTTACAATTATTACATAGACAGTTTTCATTTCAAATTCTGACATTAAAAGTGTTGAAAGTTTTGTGAAAGCGTCAACACCTTAAAGAGATTTAGAAAGATATTTATTTTCACTCTTCAATGAGCTGTGCCAATAAGAAATGTCACATTTATTGCATTCTTTCTCTCCATAATTTGATTTTCCCACACACTGACTTGAGTTTAAATAGTGAAAACACAGGATTCTCTTCCCAAATATGATGACTGGTAAATTCTCTCAGAAAGCTTATAAAATCATTTAGCTGGAGTGCACCGCTTCTGTTGTAATGCAAAAAGAGCACATATAAAATGGCTCAACAAGGAAATAACTTCTTATATAATGTGTAAATGGAGGTTTGGGGATAGTGGTGAGAATATCTCTGCTTTCTTCAATTTCTGTTTTAAGTTAGGATGGATTTCTTTCACCTGTGGCCCCAACTCCACCCAAGAGTCATCTTCATACAGTTGCAGAGAACATGAGAAATCAGGAACTGCATGGAAAAAAATTTTTTTATTTTGTCTCCTGAACTGGAGTAATGTTTACCACTTACATCTACATTCTCCTGAACAGACTTAAATTACATGGTTATCCACCCAATCATGGAACGCTCAGATTGCAGGCTATGCAAACAAGAGAAAAGAATGGTTTAATTTTTAAAAGACAGTCTAATCCATATAGAATTTTTCCTGTCTTTAAATTCTCTAATGCCTGCTATGATGTGATTTCTTTTTTATTTCCTTTTTATTTTATGTTGCATGGCTGGTTTGGAGTCATTTGTGTTATGATCACCAATGTTTTAAGCAAAAATGTTCTAACCATAGCCAGCCTTGAGACTTTGGAGAAAAGATGTTTTCACACTCATTACAGACCGCCTTCCATATCTGAGGGTTACACATCTAGTGATTCAAGAAACTACTTATTAAAAATCCTCAAAAATAAATAAAAACAATGAAACACTACTACAACTGAAACAACAATTTACATAGTGTTCACATTTTTTTCAGTATTAATCTACACAAGAAGTAAAGAACACAGCAAGAAGTGAACTGGTAGTACATAAACACTAAACCATTTACAGAAGGGACTTGAACATCAGCAAATTTTTATATCAATAGGGGATCCTCAAGACATTCTTCAATACCTGAGGACAACTGTGTATTTATAGGTCTTCTTCTTGATATAAGCTCTCTGATGTCTTGAGGTATGACTTCTGGCCAAATCTTTTCCCATACAAACTACATTCACTGAGATTTTCCTTTGTGTGAATTCTTTTTTGTTTGTTGGGGCAATTCCAGTACAAGGCCTGTCTTATTAAATTTATAAGGAGTTTTTTCCTGTGTGAGTACCCTGATGTATTCTCAACTGTGACTTTGTAAAAATATCTTTTTCCACATTCATTACATTCACGGGGCTTCTCACCTGTGTGAATTCTCTGATGCCTGCCGGGGTATGACTTAAACTTAAAAGCTTTTCCACATTCTTTACATTCATATGAATTCTCACCTGTGTGAGTTCTCTGATGAATGCTGAAGTGTGACTTTTAGTTAAAAGCTTTTCCCCATTCTTAGCATTCTTATGGTTTCTCACCTGTGTGAATTCAGATGCATGTTGACATCTGACTTAAAAGCTTTTCCACATTCTTTACATTCATATGGTTTCTCATATATGTGAATTCTCTGATACATGCTGAGGTGTGACTTTCATTTAAAAGCTTGTCCACATTATTTACATTCATATGGTTTCTCACCTGTGTGAGTTCTCTGATGCTTGCTGAGGTATGACTTTTGGTTAAAAGCCTTGCCAGATGCTTTGCATTCACATGGTGTCTTGCCTGTGTGAATTCTCTAATGCATGCTGGGGTGTGACTTTTGATTTAAAGCTTTTCCACATTCTTTACATTCATATGATTTCTCACATGTGACTTCTCTGATGCCTGCTGAGGTGTGACTTTAACTTAAAAGCTTTTCCACATTCTTTACATTCATATGGGTTCTCACCTGTGTCAATTCTCTGATGCATGCTGAGGATTGACTTTTGGTTAACAGCTTTTCCACATTTTTTACATTCATATTGTTTATCACCTGTGTGAATTCTCTGATGCCTGCTGAGATTTGACTTTTTCTTAAAAGCTTTTCCACATTCTTTACATTCATAAGGTGTTTTCCATCTGTAAGTACTCTGATGCATCCCGAAAAATTACTTGTTAAATGTTTTTCTATACACATTACATTTGCAGGGATTCTTACCTGGAGGAGCTCTCTGATGCATGCTGAAAGCTGACATTTGGTTAAAAGCTTTTGAATTTTCCTTACATTCATATGTTGTTTTACTTCTGTGAATTATCTGATGGCTGTTGAGGGCTGACTTTTGGCTAAAAGCTTTCCCTGTAGATGTTCTCTGATGTGAGATAAGATATGACTGTTTAACAAAAGACTTCTGACACTGTATTTATCATGTTTCTCTCCTGTGTGTATAATCTGATGTTGAGTAAGTTTGGTCTTTTTATAGAACATTTTCCAATATACATCACATTGAAAGTTTCCTTTCCTACCTGAGTTATCTCTTGGGCAATGATAGATGACTTATTACAGACTTTTCCACATTCACTATATTTACAAGTTGTCTCACCCACATGAATTTTTTTATATGCAAATATTATGGTACTGTGTTGGAGGATTCTCCTTTTCAACTATATTCAAAAAGTTCCCCAACTGAAATCATAGGATGTCAAGATGCTCATGATGATCATTTGATTTCTCAGATATATTATGCTCATCAGGTTTCTGTCCAGCACATGTGGCATCAGTCTCTGGAAGAACTGCATTATGACATTCATTAAACTTCTCATGCCCGGGCCGAGCCCGTGGTGCACTCACTCCCGCCACGGGTTTGGATCCTATATAGGAATGGCTGGTGCACTCACTGGCTGAGTGATGGTTGTGAAAAAGACAAAAAAAAAAAAAAAAAAAAGCTCCTCATGCCCCATTCCTGAATACTTTTCATTATTTAAAACTGGATTTAAAATATGCATTGAATATGCATTCAATGATTTTCCTAACTCCACTCTCTCCTCAGTTGATTGGTTGCCATTGATGATTATAACTTGCCACAGTATCTACCATGACATTCTTGGCTCCTCTCAATTAGGTCATTGACTCTCTAGACATATGAAAACACAAAAAAATACCCACATCTGTGAACCACACATAAACATATTTTATTGCATGCTCATGTAAATGTATAGAAGTTTCTCCCAACCCAAGTAATAAAAGATTTCATAAAAATCAATAATGGTGGGCCGACCCCATGGTGCACTCGGGACAGTGCGGCACTGGGAGCACGGCAGTGATCTCGAGCGGGTTCAGATCCTATATGAGGATGGCTGGTGCGCTCACTGGCTGAGCGCGATGCGGCCGGTCACAAAAAGACAAAAAAAAAATCAATAATGGGTATTGGTTTCAGGAGTATATGCATTTTCTCCATACTTATATGTTTTGTTGTATTAATGTTTTTTAACATTATGTCACATTCTCCTTTGCTTCTTTATTCACTTTTTTGTTTTAAAATAATGTTAAAAATTTGATAATTTTTACCTTTTTCCTAATTGCAGATTTCACATAATTGCTTATTACCTTCCATTTGTTTATTACCCTTTTGGTTTTTACTCTTATTTTTACAGTTTTTACTCTATTTTGTTTTTATAGAAATAGTGGTTATCTCCTGCAGCTCTTTCTCATTCTTCTGCTTTGAGTATGGTCCGGTTTTCCTTCACTGACTACCTTCAGGTGCAAAATGATCCAATTTTTCATTGCATATGTAGAAAAATGACTTAGGTTAACAATTTTGCATTTATGTTTTTATACTTTTTACTCTTCCTTAGGAAATGGCTATAGGCATGTGGAAGTTTTTCAAATTATAAAATCTCTTTTTTCCCCACCCTAAACAGAGCCTCCCACAAATTACTCATTTAAGCTGACTTCCTGTGCTTCAAAAAACCATCACTCTAGAGAAAACTTCAGTCCACCCCTACAGACACCCTGCTAATCTAAAATATTTGGCTCTACAACCAAGGCTTAGCCCACCATCTTTGAAAAGGTGCTTTTGACTCCTGATAAAATCAACCTGTATTACCTTCCCAAACTCTGGAACACACACTCCCACTTGATAATTCATTGCTCATGAAAGCTTTAGTATTATGCACTGGGGTTTTGGATGGGTACTATGCTCATACAAACCAGAGTCTCCCATAAACTTCTAAATTTCTTTGTTGTTTTAGAATAATTTCTACAAAGAGAAGTGGAAAATACTAACTTCAAATTCCACTTCCAAACAGCAATGTCAGTCCCTCAGCTTGAAACCCTTGTTTCACTTGACCTTCACACCATGATTTTCCTGGTTCTTCTATAAAATCCAGAACTCTTCTTTTCCATGCCCTGTGCTAAGTCTGCCTCAGCTCCATAATTTCTGATGTGGTGGTATAGAAGGCTCATACCTGGACCTCTTTTATTTTCTTATCAACTTCCTATGTGATATCCTGCACTACTTTGGGATTCTGCCTACAATCACCACCAAAAACAAGGCCCTTACCACATGCAGCTCCTAGACCTTGGAATGCTCAGCCTCCAGAACAGAACAGTAAGACATAGTTTGTTTCTTAATAAATTATCCAGTTACAGATATTCTGTTTTAAGCAACACAAAAGGACAAAGTCTGAAAAATCATGTCCATGAGAGTGCAGGACATGAGGGCAATTGAGAACACTTTTTAAAATGAATAGCAAAGTAAATGTCAAGAGATGTGTAGGGATTATATTTAAGGAAAATACATTGTTAAAAAATAGCAAAATACAATATGGAGCTATATATGCATGAGTCCATCTGAGAGGTTCTATAATACATGTGTTTGATGCAAAGATATGAACCACCCTCAGCTCACAGACCTGTGGAAAAATTCCTAGAAACAGCTGAACACAGTCAAGATCTGCTGGGTTTTACTCTTCCTGGACTCTTCTCAGGATGTGCTTACTAACCTGGGAGCTCTGGTTTGGGTGTTCTATTATTATCCATGGCTCTGCTCCTTTCTCCAACTTGAGGATCACCTCAGGTTTACTAATGCAGTACCCTGTTAATGGGAGGTAATATAGGACTTTATAAAACTGCAAAGTCAGATCTTTGGAAGAATGACAAGAGCTCAGCTCCAGAAATTATACAATAAAGAGGCCAAATTGAAACTTTTGTTAGATCGGGATGACATGTTTTTTATGAAATGTAATTTCACCAAATAGCATAAAACCCTGTACACCATTCCTATCTTTATTTTTAAAAAGTAACAAAAATTTCTCCTGTAAATTACTGGGGTGTTTCACTCACCCAGTGATAACAGGCTGCTGAAGATCTCCAGCATCACATCCCTGTACAAATTCCTCTGAGCATCATTCAAGTCCCTCCACTCCTCCCAGGTGAAATGCACAGCCACATCCTCAAATGACACCCACTCCTGTAATGGCACACTGATCTCAATTCAAGCCAACAGCCATGGGCCACAAAATAGGAATCTCAGAGTTCACACTTCTGTGTGAGGATGAGTGTCTTACATGTTAAATAAGGTGCTGCTTTTGTATTCTCCATATAATGGAGGGATAAAAATCCCAGCAGAATATCCTATCATTTTAATAATATATTAATTACTGAAAATATCATTACAAAGCTTACCTTATGGCTATGAACCATTCTTCTTGCTAGTTATAAAAGTAGGAATTAAATCCTGCTTTTCCAAGAAGTTTATAAGCAGGTTTGAAAACATAAGTATAAATACATACCTGAACCACTGTATGAGATTAACAAATTTTGACAGTTCAGTAGATATGTTGCATTCTGTTTGCACTCCAATGAAATGCCTAAGATGTTAGGCTCTTCCACATGAATCACATGTTCTCATGATCATTAGGCAATAGTAAAACTGCAGTCACTAGAGCAAAGGAAGACACCCCACATTAATGGAACTACACACAGCACCATGTCTTAAGTGAATGCCCAAAGGCAGTGATAACAGATACACACTATTAAAGAAACAAATTACGGAATGCTTCTGCATTTAAATATTTTTCTACTTCAAAAAGTCAAACATTATATGAAATTGCTGTTTTTTACATACCTGTAAACTGAAAGCATACACAAAGGCACTCCAAAATTTCCTTCCCACATGCTAAAGGATTGCTTGTGTCTGCATGAGACTGAACACTCACACTTTCTAAACACAGGGTGTGAATAATGTGGTTTTGTAAGTACAAATCCGTTACATACTAGATTTACAATTTAATAGTCATCCATGAGAAGGAGAATGGAAAGAGATTTAGAGAGAATCAGAGAAGAAGAAAACAGGGTGTTGAAGACCAGCTGCATTAGAACACAGAGCTAGGCTGGTTAGCAAGTTCACTTGGGAGAGCATGCTTCTGTTAACACTAAGGTCAGGTTCAGATCCCCATACAGGCCAACCAATAGAAAATAAGTAAACAAATAACAGAGCAGTAAGCATACAGAAGAAAGTAATACAGAAAGAAAAAGCAGGAAGATATTGTGGTAATAAATTCCTGTGCAGAAAATAAAAGCATTGTACTTTCAGGGTCTCTACATAATTACAGCTAATTAGGTGCTAGCACTGTAAAGTGTAGCTTTTAGAAAGACAGAAAAATACAACGTGCAGAAATAAAACAGACTTGAATACATCATACTTGAAATATCTGTGGGAATGTCCAAATTGCAATTTGGATACATGATTCCAGAGTTCAAGAGATCCAAGCTGAAGATAAAGATTTGGAAATGTATTAGTTCAATTCTGCTGCTTATACTAAACTACCTGGAACTGGATGATTTGTTAGAAAATGAAATTTACTGCTTGCAGATTCAAAAGCTGGGGAGTCAAAGTCCAAGGAACACAGCTTGTGAAGACCTTGGTGGAGATGACAGTGACCCTGGGATCTCACATGGCAGAAAATGGCAGGGCAGAGAGAGGTCAATCTCTCATGTTCTTTTAAAGCCCTCAGAACCACATCCCTGCCACCATTATTAACCCATTCATTATGGTACGGTCCTACAATCTAATCACATCAAGTCCCCATCTTTTAACTACCACAATAGGATTACCCACCATCCTAACACTGTCACAGAGGGGGTCAAGTTCAGTCCAAGGCAGAGAAATATCAATATTTCAATGTTACCTGAAGAAATCAGAGTGAATGAGCAAACCTAACAGATTCCAAGCAAAAACAAAACAAAGCAAGAACGAGGATAGAGCCTGCAAAAGCGCTTTATCTTTAAACATAAGATAGAGGAAAAGAAATACAATGTGAAGAACAAAAAGAAATTTTCTAAATTTATGCCACAATTAAAGGAAAGGTCAGTATTAAAAAGTCTATCAATATAATTCATCATTTAATATATAATTCATTATATATATTCATATATATATATATTTGCATTTGGTCTGTTTGGAAACCCAAGATATTTGGAGTTCTATGAGTTAAAATCCTTTAAATAATTATATAGATGTTAGAAAGATACAAAGGAGGCAGGCCAGTATAGGGATCAAACTGTGGTCCTTGATAGTAGTGATACCACACTCTCACCAACTGAACATAGCTGACGGAACACAGTTGAGAAAAAAATCTCTGGGTTTGAGGATAGATCATAGAGATTAAAAACAAAAGCATACACACACAAGAAAAACACAAAAGGAATAGAACATAATATTTTAAGAGGGGTGGACAATGTCAAAAGTTGTAATATAGAGTAATGAGAAAACAAGCAGAAGAAGAGAGATGGAAAAAAAATGGAAGAAACACTTAATAATGTCTGAGAACTTCCACAAATTAATCTCAGGCAACAAACCAAAGATCAAGGGAGTTAAGATAACACAGAACCAGATAAATGCCAAAAATCTACATCTCAACATGTAGTTCTCAAACTTCAGAAAATCAAAATAATAAAAAATCTGAAACCAGAGAGAGGAAAAATATCTTACCTAAAAAGAAGCAAGATATAAATTATACCCAACATCCCCTGAGAAACCATGTTAGTAAAGAGAGTACAGTGATATCCAAACAGTTGATGAAAGAACCCTACAACATAGAATCCTGTACACTATGAAGTCAACCTGTAAAAAAGAAGAAAAAATAAAGACTCTCTCAGGGAAACAAAAATTGAGAGAATATGTTGCCGGTACACCTGCATTGGAAGCAATGTGAAAAAAAATTAAAATTTTACAGAGAAGAAAAAAGATACAGGTTAGAATCTGACTACACATAAAGAGAACTAAAGAAATGTGAAGGTTCAGTAAAAAGTTGTTTTAATTAAGCTTTTTTCATTGCAACATAGTTGACCATACATATCTTTGAGGTCCAATATTAGATATCAATGTGTGTGCAATATGTGATTTTCAAATAATGATAATTAGTTTATTCTTCTACATACAGTGTAATCAATTTTTGTGACCCTTTACAAATATCTCCCTTCCACCATCACCTTGAGCCTTTCCTCTCTCTAAGTAATCTCAGTTCTGTTTTCGACTCTTGAAGTTCAATACAGTATTGTGATTGCTGTACATTTCTTTTATTTAATTTTTAATTAATTAATTTATTTTCTTAGCTCTCACATATAAGTGAGAACATGCAAAATTTTTCTTCTGCACCTGTCTTATTTTACTTAACATAATTTTTTCAAAGTTCATCCATTTTGCTGTGAATGGCAATATTACATGCTTTTTAAACGCAGAGTAGTATTCCATTGTATAAATATAGCACATTTTCCTTATCCAGTTTTCTGATAATGGACATTTAGGTTGATTCCAACTCTTGCCTAGTGTAAATAGAGCTGCAATAAACATGGGAGTATAGGTGTCCCTTCTACATGAATATTTCCAATCCTTTGAATGTATATTTAGTAGTGGGATTGCTGAGTCATATGGCAGCTCTATCTGTAGTTGCTTGAAGAAGCTTCACATGGTTTTCCATAATGGCTGCACCAATTTACAATCCCACCAATAGTATAGGAGGGTTCCTTTCTCTGCATTCTCGCCAGCATGTTATTCTCTGCCTTTTTGACAGTAGCCAGTCTAAGTGGAATGATAAGATATTTCAATGTGGCTTTGATTTACACTTCCTGGATGCTGAATGATGTTAAGCATTTTCTCCTGTATCCGTTGGCCATTTTTATATCTTCCTTTTGGAAATTCCTATTCAGCTCCTTTGCCCATTTTTAAAATCAGGCTATTAATCTATAATTAAGTTGTTTCAGTTACTTTATATTCTGCATATTAATCCTTCATCAGATGCAGAGTTCACAAATAACTTCTCCCATTCTGGAGGTTGTTCCTTTCTTCTGTTGTTTGTTGTGCTGTGCAGCAGCTTTTCAATTTGATATAATCCCATTTGCTATCTTTTGTTGCATATGCTGTGGGGATCATATTCATAAAGTCTTTGCCCAGTCCTACTTCCAGAAGAATTTCCCCTATAATTTCTTTTAGGAATTTTATAGTTTCAGGTCTTATATTTAAGATTTTAATCCATTCCTTCCAATCCAAGAGCACGAAATATCTTTCCACTTTTTGTTGTCTTCTTTAATTTCTTTCAACAATGATTTGTAGATTTCATTGTTGAGATTTTTCACATCCTTCATTGGCTGTATTCCAAGACATCTTATTTTGGGGGTGACTATCATAAATGGAATATAGCTTTCTTGACTTTTATTTCCTGCTACTTCAAAAACGCTAGTGATTTTTGCATGTTGATGTATTCTGCTGCTTTACTGAAGTTGTTTATTGAATCTAAGAGTTTCTTTGGAGACTTTTTAGGCTTCTCTGTATATAGGATCATTATGTATGCCAACAGGGATAACTTGACTTTCTCTTTTCTGTTGTGGATGCCCTTGCTTTCTTTCTCTTGCCTAATTCTTCAGGCTAGTACTTCCTATATATGTTAAACAAGAGCTAAGGGTAGATATAATTGTCCCATTCTTAAGGAAAAGCTTGCAACTTATCCCCATTCACAATGACAATAACATTAGTTTTGTCATATATGGCTTTTATTTAGTTCAGATGCTTTCATTTTATGCCTAATTTGCTGACACTCTTTAACATGAACTGATGTTGAGTATTGTAAAATGCTTCTTCAATGCCTGTGGAGACAGTCATATGGTTTTTCTCCCTGATTTTGTTGATGGAGTGTATCACATTTATTGACTTGTGTATGTTGAATGATTCTTGCAGCCCTGGGATGAATCCTACTTGATCGTGATGTATAATTTTTTGTATGTGGTGCTGTATTCTACTTGTGAATATTTTATTGATGATTTTCCTATCTATATTCATTCTTGGCTTATAGTTTTCTTTTTTGGTGGTGTCTTTATGTGCCTTTGGAATCAGGGTGTTGTCTGCCTCATAGAATGAGTTTGGGAGAATGAACTCTGTTTCAATTTTTTGGAATAGTTTCAAGAGAATTGGTATGAATTCCTCTTTAAAGGTTTGGTACAGTTCAGCAGTAAAGATATCTGGCCCCGGCATTTTCTTTGTTGGAAGATTGCTGAAAACTGCTTCAATCTCATTGCTTGGTCTTGGTCTATTCAAGTTTTCTATATCTTCCTGATTCAGTCTCTGTAGTTTCTATGTGTCCAGAAATTTCTCTATTTCCTCCAGGTTTTCAAATTTATTTTTGTATAGTTGTTTATAATAGTGTCCAATGATTCTTTGTGTTTCTGTGATATAGGTTTTGATGTCTTCTTTTTCATTTCTGATTATTATTTGTGTCTTCTCCTTTCTTTAGTTAGCCTACTTAAACGTGTGTTTATTTTGATTAACTTCTCAAAAAAAACATTTCTTTTCATTGATCATTTGTACCATTTGGGGGGTTCTATTTCATTTACTATTGATCTGATCTTGATTTCTATCTGCTAATTTTGTTGTTGAATTGTTTTTATTTTTCTAATTCTCTGAGGTGTAGTGTTCAAATAATTATTTACAGAACTTCTAGTCTTCCAATATAAGCATTTGTCACAATCAAGTTTCCTCAGTACTGTTTTTGCAATATCCTACATGTTTTGGTATGATTTGGTTTTGTTTTCATTACTTTCAAGAAATTTTTTGAATTCCTGTTTAATTTCTTCTTGGACCCATATGTCATACTGGAGATTGCTGTTTAATTTTCACATATTTGTAGACTTTCCAGGGGGTTTTGGTATTGATCTCTAGTTTAAATCCATTGTTGTCAATTGATAAATGAAATAATATCAATTTTATAAAAATTTGTTGAGACTTGATTTGTGACCTAACATGTCATGTATCCTGAAGCTTGTTCATTGTGCTGATGAGAAAAATATATATGCTGTGGTTGCTGAATGAAACGTTCTGTAGATGTCTGCCAAGTCCCATTGGTCCAAAGTGCAGTTTAAATCATGTGTTTCTGATGATTTTTCACCCAGATGATGTGTCCAATGATGAGAGAGGGGAACTCAGGTCCTCAACTATTCTAATACTAGAGTCTATCTCTTTCTTTATGTCTAATAGCATTTACCTTATTTATCTGGGTACTCCAATGTTGGGTGGATATATACCTATAAGCAATATGTCTTTTTACTGGATAGATCCCTTATCATTAATCCAGTCAGTCTGCATCTTTTGAGTGGTGTTTTTAATCCATTTCCATTAAGAGTTATTGTTCAAATATGCCAGACTTATTTCTGTCATTTTGATTTTTGTTTGGATGTTTTAAATACCTTTTATTCCTTTATTTCCATTTTATAGTTTGTCTTCTGTTTGTTTGTTTGTTTGTTTGTTTTTGAGGTGGTTAGATAGAAGTTTTTTTCTCTTTACCATTAGCATTTTTGTTCTACTAGTGGGTTTTATTCTTTCTTTTGTATTCGTGGTAATGACTGTTGTTGTTCAGATGTGAGATGTAGTGTACCTTTTGGAATATCTTGTAGGGCTGGTTATGTGGTGGTGAACTCCCACAGTATTTGTTTTTGTGGAAAATATATTTTTTCTCCCTCATTTCCAAAGGATAGTCTTGCTGGCATAGTAGTTTTTGATGGCAAATTTTGTCTTAGTATTTTGAACATATTACACTATTCTCTTCTTGCCATTTGGGTTTCTAATGAAAAATCTTTTGTTAGTCTATTGGTGGCTCTGTTATTGGAACTTGATGTTTTTGCCTTATTGCTTTTCAGATTCTGTCTTTGAACTTTTCCAATTTCATTATAATATAACTTGCAGAGGACCTTTTTGGATTGAAATGGTTCTGGGATCTGAGCCTACTCCACCTGAAAATCCATTCTCTCCCTATACCTAGGAAGTTTTCTGCTTTTACAAAATTGCATATATTTTCAATGCCTTTTCCTTTTTCCTCCCCTTCTGGAACACCCATCATTTGGATGTTAGTGAAGTGTCAGTTTGTCTATTCATTCTCTTTGACTTTCTTCTATTCTAAAAATTCTTTTTTACTTTTTTGTTTTTGTTGTTCCACTTGTGTTATTTTGAAAAGGCTGTCTTCAAGATCATGAATTCATTCTTCTGCCCATTCTAGCATGCTGTTAAAACTCTTAGTTGTGGTTTCAGATTTCACTTAATGTCATTTCCAGTTCCATGAGTTTTGCTGCATTCTGTTTTTAGGGCAATAGTCTCTTTGTACATTTCCTCCCTCAGATTCTGGATATTTTACTCATTTTGTTGTGCTTTCTCAGTCATATTCTATCTCATTCAGTTCCCTTGGGATTGTTGCTTGAAATTCCATTTCATTCAGTCATTTCAAGGACTTCTTGATCTATACAGTCTGGTACATGAAAATTGTTATATTCCTTTGGTAGTGTCATAAGTTTTGCTTTTCATATTTCTCGTACCTCTATATTGGTCTCTAGTCACCTGGTAGAGCAGTTATTTTTTTCCAGTGCTCCAGAGTGGGCTTTGAGGACAGGGAGTCATTTTGTAGAAGCATTTTATATTGACTACTGAATGGGTGTTTTAGTATTTGTTTTTGCTAGATGCAGTAGTGTAGTCTCCATGCAGTCACTTTGGCAAAATTCAGGGCTAGAATTGTACATGGGTAAAAACAATAAAAAAGTAAAAATCTGAAGAAAAAAATTAAAATATTTTAAAGTAAATAAAAGAGAAAATGGAACTTATCTAAATTTGTAGGATGCAGAAAAAGGAATTCTTTCAAAAAAATTACAGTATTAAATGCAAATATTTTTTTAAAAGAAACACCTAAAATCAATAAGCTAAGTCTGTATCTTTGGAAACTACAAGAGCAAATTAAATTAAAAGAAAGCAGAAAAAAAAAGTTAGAACAAAAATAAAATTAAGAAAGGAAATTTTCCAAAAAAAAGTTGATTCCTCAAAAAGATCAATAAAACTGATAAGCCTACAGCTAAGCACATTAAAAAGATAATGACACAAGAGAAATTACTAATATCAGAAACAGAAAAGAGGAAATCACTACAGAGCCTGTGCACATTAAAAAAATCAATAGTATTAACAGGGCCGGGCCCATGTCTCACTCGGGAGAGTGTGGCACTGGGAGCACAGTGGCGCTGGGAAGGCAGAGGCCATGGGTTCGGATCCTATATAGAGATGACCAGTGCATTCACTTGCTGAGCGTGGTGTGAGTGACACCAAGTCAAGGCTTGAAATCCCCTTATTGGTCACACACACACACAAAATATTATCAAAAACACTGAGCACAAAATTGATAACCTAGTTGAAGTGGACTAATTCCTTGAAAGACATAATTTCCCAAAACTCACAAACACTAAAATGCAGTATTAGAATAGGACTATATCTATTATGAAAGTTGAGTAAAAAAAAAAAAAAAACTTCCAAACAGAAAGCACTTGGGCCCAATGTATTTACTGGAGAATTCATCCAAATATTTATTTATTTTTATTTTTACAAGGTGGCCAGTAAGGGGATCTTAACACTTAACTTGGTGTTGTCAGAACGATGCTCTCCCAAGTGAGCTAACCGGCCATCCCTGTATGGGGATCCAAACCCTTGCCCTTGGTGATATTAGCACCACATTCTCCCAAGTAAGCCACTGGCCAGCACCATCCAAACATTTAAAAGGAAGAAATTATACCAACTTTCTACCATATATTTCAGAGAATAAATGATAAGAAACATCACAACACTTTCTACAAGGGCAACACTAAATACCAAAACCAGACAAAAACATTACAATAAAAAAGTAGAAACCTTTATCTCATAAGAATGTACAAATATCTCCAAGAAAATATACAAAAGCCTAATCAATATTTAAAGGGAGTCATGCACCACAACCAAGTGGTGTTTATCCCAAGCATGCAAGGCTTGTTTAATACTTGAACAAATTAATATAATTATTCACATCAAAACACTAAAAACAAAGAAGTTAGATGGTCATATCAACAGATTTAGAAAAAGCCTTTGACAAAATAAAGCAGCCATTCATCATAAAAACTCTCAGTAAATTAGAACTAGAGCGGAACTTCACAAGTTAATAAAGACTAGCTACAGGAAACTGTAGTTAATAATATTATTAATGGTGAAATACTCCAGAAAATAAAGAAGATGGAAATAATAGGCCCTTTCACCACTCAGAACATCACACTAAAGTACTTCATAATGCAATAACAGAAGAAAATGAAATAAAAGATTACAGACTGGGAAAAATAAATCAATAAAATTGTCTTTGGTTGCAGGTGATATGAGTAACTGCATAAAAAATTCTAGTAAGTGGAAAAACTCCTGGAATTAGTAAGTTATTGCAGCATGATTTCAGGACAAAAGGTTCATAAACAGAATTTTATCACGCTACATTTCAACATACCAGCAATGACTGCGTAGAATCTTAAATTAAAAAACACAATTCTATTTGTCAGCACCTCAAAAAATACAATAGTTGGAAATCATCTGTCAGAAGAAATTAACATCAAGAATATATGATGAAAAAATGTCCCACAGCTACACAACAAGAAAACAAATAACCTGTTTAAAAATCAAGGAAATAAGATGGCTTACTGGTTAGCTCTGTTGGTTAGAGAGCAGAATTGTAACACCAAGTTCAAAGGTTCAGTTCCCCATACCAGGAAGCCACTCCAACACCACCCCCCAACAAAAAAGTAGCAAATAAATTGGATAGACATTTCTCCAAACATGATATACCAGTGTCTAACAAACACATAAGATGCTTAATACCATAAACATTAGAAAATGCAAAACCACAATGAAATATTGCTTCACACTCAACAGAGAGTAACAGGTTTCAGTGAAATTGTAACTAGTATGGCTGTGGGTGGCAATATAAAATGGTGCAGCCCCTGTACCATTTTTTAAAAAATACTCTGGCTTCTCAAAAAATTAAAAATGGTATTACCATGTGTTTCAGAAGTCCAAGTTCAATGTAGATGCCCAAAATAATTAATAGCTAAATCTTTTTTAAAACTTTCCACGCCATTGTTCATAGCATTAATCACATAGTGAACTGGTGCAAGCATTCCAAATGTCTGTCCAAGAATGAATGGACAAATAAATTGTGGTATGTACACAGAAAGGAATATTATTCAGCCATAAAAATAAATGAAATCTTGAAATACGTTATAACAAGGAACAGTGAGGACACTATGCAAAGTGAAATAAGCCACTCACAAAATTCCAAGTGTTGCATGGTCCCACTGATATGAGTCAAACTTTGAGAAACAAATCTAGAATATCAGGTGCCAGAAGCTACAAGGAGGGGAAATTGAGAGTTGTCATTTAATGGACATAGAGCTTCAATATTCCAAAATGAAAAAAGTTCTTGATATCTCCTGCAAAACACTGTAAATGTACATAACAGTACTTAAAGGTAAAAAATGATTCAAAAGCTAAAATTTTGGTTATATGTATTTTTATCAAATGAAAATTAAAATAAATATCTTAAAAACCAATAGATGGAACAAACTAAAATATTTTTAAAATATTTCATTTAAAAAAATTTACGGAAAAGAAAAAGCAAAGGATTAAAATGTAGATGAGACAACAAGAAAGAAAAATAGCAAGATGGTAGACCTAAATCTACCCCTTTTAATAAGTAGATTAAATGGAATTAGTATAAATGTTCTACTTAAGGCAAAATTATCAGATTTGATAGAAAACTTAAGAACCAATAATATGCTGTCCAGAGACATATACTTTAAATACAAAGACAGAAACAGACCGAAAGTTAAAAAACAAAATTAAATTGAAAGTACTACACAAAAACTAATTGTGAAAAGCTTAAGTTGAAATATTAATACTAGCCAAAAAAACCTTCAGCACAAAATATATTACCAGAAATAAATGGAGCACTGAAAGATGTGGGACACAATATTGCCAATGATAGATAGCATGGAAAATGGAAAGGAAATCTCACCCTTTCAAGGGTCGGCTGAAGCAGACTTCTGTGAACAACAGGAAAATTGTTAGCTGGTCTCCTCCCTCTGCCTCTGATTAAATATGAGAAGAAAGATAAATTAAAGAAGGTTGGGTGGCCAGATCACTAAGATGGTTAGAGCATGGATTTGATAACACTAAGGTCTAGGGTTTGGATACCCACATAGGCCATCCATCAGGAAACTAAATAACAATAAAACAAAAAAGTTGTTCAATTTAAAACAAAATTAAAAGGAAATGTAAAGAAGTCAAAACTTGCTGAGTTTAAAAGAAAACTGCTTTTCAATCCAAGTTTTTTCCAAAAAAATATTTTCAAACACAGAATCTATTTTGTTCCAAGATTTACAGTATTTTACTTTAAAAAAGCCAAAAACAAAACCATTTCCAGTATTCTAAGTACCACAGGGTGTGACATACAGACAGTGCCCAATAAATAAAACTTCTTAAGAAATAGCTGCCTCAGAGAGAAGGCGAGGCCAGAGAAAAAAGGGCCTAACACAGACGTTGCATTGGTATAATGGATTATAGTACAATGGAAGCCCATGCTTTTAAAAGATGTACAAGGGTAATTTCCTGTATCAAAAGAGCATAATTAAAAACATTTTTAAAAGGGTCACTGGATTTTCAACTATTATAACCTAAAAATAGGCAAAGAAATTGGTCAACTGCAAACTCAGGCATTTAAGAAAAATGGATTTTGACAGAGAATAGTGAGAGCCCGGAAGGCACAGTGCAGAAGTAGGAGACATTGTGTCTAGAGACAAACACAGGGCCCTAATCAAAGAACTAAACCAGGTGCTCAGTGGGAACAACCTATTTCTCAAACCAGTGCCTGCTGTGTACCGCCCCTTACCACCCACTATGTCTGAAGGGAAGTGTCTACATGTTTATGCCATTCTCTGCAATGTGAGCTGGCCACATGTTGAGGAGACATAAGATAACAGGTCTCTAGACATGATTTACTTGGGTTTTCAGTCAATTGTATAACAGGAGAAGATTTCTAGGGCTGTTGAGAGGAGCAAAGTACATTTCACATGTGGTAGAAACTTGTGGCCAGAGAGAAAACTGTGGTCTATTAAAGACTGCTGCAAAGTCTTACTATTCCTCTTATTGGGAGGTGGAATCTAATTGTCTTCCTGTTGAATCAGGGTGGCTCCTAGTGATGCACTTGACTACCAAAATGTGTTAGGAGATATGCTTTGGTATCTGAGTAGAGATACCGAGAAGCCTCACAGCCTATTCCTGGGCCTCTTGGACAAATGCCCTCGGAGAAGCCAGACAAACCTGACTATCGTGAGGACTGCCAGAATCTGAGGAAGCCCACCAGGCCACATAGAGAGGGCTGGATGTCTGCCCAATGTCCCCAGCCACTCGTGTCCTTCCATGTGAGACCAGACACATCATAGAGCAGCTAACCCACACTGACCTTCTACAGTCTTACCCACAACATTCCAACATGGAGTAAGGAAGAAATTCTTACTCTAAGCAGCTAGATTTTGTATCAGTTTGATACACAGCTGATCATTGGAACACCAAACAAGTCATTAGAGACCATAGACAGTACTCTGATATGCAACAGGAAGCACTTAAGTTCACAGTGAACATTAGTTCCAAAATAAAGCCAGCATTTCACATCTTATGTTACATATCAAACTCTGAGAATGTCAACTTTCAGTCAACAATTTTGTCACTTTTCTTTCTTAACCAACTGTTAGCTATGGTTCTAGTTTATAAACATACTGATGCCTAATACACATATCCATTTTTCTCATTTATTTCTAAGTGATTACCTGAAATAGGAGAATACAATACAATAGGTAAGAAAGTTTAAAAACATGAAAAGTCTCTTGAACTAGAAACAGAAAACTGTACAGTAAGAAAAACTACACATAGAATCATTGACATAAATTTATGGAAGCAAAATGTACAAATTATGAAAATCTGCAATTTCTGCTATTATTCTTTGCATGACTTTTTATTGGCTCTTCATGAACATCCCACTAACTTCTGAAGGCTTTCTCCCCTCAGATGCTTAAGGATGTCACGACCAGTGCTGATTAGAAGCACAGTAACCAGGGATTGAACCTCATCACCCAGGAAACATGCCCTTCAGGGTTTTACAAGAATATTTCCAATGGAACAAAGTTATTGTCTTTATAAGTACCAATACCTCCTCCCCCAATATAGGCAGTGTATACAGAAATCAGAATGAAAAGAATGAGCAATCAAAAGTAGAAAGAATTGACACCAGAAAGGATTAGACACAATAGGGAAGAGTCCATGAAACACCCCATTTCACTGGCTTTGGTCATTCCATGGATTGTAGTGATACCACATGTAAGAGAAAAGAAGTAGATGTCAATCTCATTTTGGATTCACTGACGTTAAGGTGCCTTTTGAATAGCTACAAAAAGCAGTCAACCACAAGTTGAACCTATGACCCAAGGAAAAGAGGAGAAGCAGAAAAGGGAAGAAGCTAAAGAGAACCAAGGTGCAAACTACAGAGGAATGAATCAGTCAAGAAGAAGAGCACAGTGAGAAGAACAGCACTCAGAATGAAGCCCTGTGATGAGCAATGTTTAGAAGAAGAAAGGAGAAGAATTCAGAACAGAGAAAACCATCAGTAATGGCGTGAGAGAAATTAACACAGAAGAATTTCCATGAGAAGATCATAAACAGCACTTTCAAATGTGGCAGAGGATTCAAGTTAGAAAAAGACTACAAAATACCCACAGACTTCACTGTAATTCAAGTGATAATTCCATATTTTATCCATGAATCAAGTACAGTCTTCCAAATCTCTTCGCAAACCACTGGATGTGTAAGTGAAGCCATCTTGTATCAACAGCCTCAATCACAGCACCAGGTCACTAAAGCTGCATTTGCCACCCAAGTAATGCTAGCATAAAAACTACCCAGCTGAGTACACTCAACATGTCAATCCACAGAACTTCAAGGAAATAAAATGGTCAGATATTTGAAACCATTGCGTTTTGATTTGTTCTTACACAGCAAATGCTAAATAATACACATAACCCCCCAGAACACAGTATATTTAAGCAAAATTACGTGGGTGAGAAAGTCTTAAATTATATGAAACCTTACAGTCTGCTTATTTAGCCATATGTGCCTTAGCACTAACTAACCATTTCCACTGTGGAAAGCTATGTATTTATTTCCAGGTTGGCAGTCAAAAACATTCTAATAGAGATGGAATTTCAGAATTTAGAGGAAGGCCTGGCCCATGGCTCACTTGGGAGAGTGTGGTGCTGATAACACTATGGCCAAGGGTTTGGATCCCCATATAGTGATAGCCAGTTAGCTCACTTGAGAGAGCGTGGTGCTAATAAAACCAGTTTAAGGGTTAAGATCCCCTTTCCAGTCATCTTTTCAAAAACAGTAACAACAAAAAAATTAGTGCCAATAAATCCTCATATCCCATGAGAATTTGGTATATTCTCTTCTTGAGTTCCATTCCAATGGTGTAGAAAAACTGTCTGCCTTTTTGACGTGACATCAGAAAGACCAGAGATAAATTTTTAGTCAAGTTTGATACTCTGAAATATTATATCTTTCTATATCTACATGCAAACTTAACCTTACATATGTACACTTCCTTCAAGGTGAGGTTTACTCATTTCTACTTTCCCATTTTAATTCATGCTCCCCATAATACCCAGGTAATACAGTGAAAAAAATGAGGAATAAATAAACAACTCACCAGAAATGTATCCATCTTTTCTTGCTCTTGGAAATGCACAGTGCACTATGGCAGCTTACCTGGAAGAGGAGGGAATGGAGTAGGTTAAGGAGAGAACTGTTGTGTACTGACCCCAGATTCTCCTGCCCAAAACTCTATACACGTTAGCTGGAAAAGACAAACAAACAAACAATAAGCCACCCTGAGAGACAACAATATTTTATTCTCAATAAGTTGCAACAAGGACCCAGTAAATGTGCATCTGCAAGTACATTAATTGGTACACATTAGACACACAATTTATTTTTGAGTTAATGAAAACATATATTACCTACTGATTTAGCAAGAATTAACATTACCTAAAATAAAACTTCATCATTTAAACCAAAGAAAAACACATTGTGTCATTACTAAAACTAATGCTATAGAAATGTAGTTAGGCTATATTAACTATTTTCATATTAACATAATGATTCCACAAAGCTCCAGATCGGTGTTTCCACTACAACTCATCTTATTTATATGTACCTAAATATCTGTTTAGTACACATCTTGCAACCCAACATCTTTTACCCATGATCATATAGGTAAAAAATGTACATTGTGGGGCTGGCCCATGGCCCACTTGGGAGAGTGTAGTGCTGACACCAAGGCCAAGGGTTCAGATCCCTATATAGAGATGGCTGGTTGGCTCTCTTGGGAGAATGTGGTGCTGATAACACCAAGTCAAGAGTTAAGATCCCTTTACCAACCAACTTTTTAAAATAAAATAAAATGCACATTATGTATCTTTCTTTTCGTACACTATTCCAGTAACATTACCCAGTGATGGATCTCCCTGCACCCAAACCCTGACAATGAACTGGGCTTTGCTACGTGACTTGATTTTACCAACAGCACATTAACAAATGTCATGCAAGCATAAGTTTGACAAGTACTGGCCACTGGTGCTTGCCTTCTTAAACAGATTCACAGTGTGAAGAAGTCTGGGGCTACACTTTTGGAGACACAGGGCCCAGACAAAAGTTAGCACAAATCACAGGATATGTGAGCAAAGTCAGCTTGAACCAACCAGCCTCAGTCAAGTCACCAGGTGACTAAAGCTGAACTACCCAGCTAAACACACCCAAAATGTGGATTCATAGAACTTAAACATATTAAAATGGCTAGGTTTTAAAAGCCATTTGGCTTTTGATTTGTTCCTTACATGGCAGATGCTAAATGATACACCTAAGCCCCCAGAACTCAATATGTTTTGTGGGGAAAAAAACCCTTAAATTCCATGTCAAATACAACCAATAGACCTTGAAAACCACAGGGACAAGTTTTGAAAATTAAAATGAATGTCAATTAAGAGGACTTCATTGAGGTTCCTGGCGCTAGCACAAGCTACATGAACCAATAAAAGCAACTATTTGCACATCAGTAAATTATGGTGCAAGATTTTCTGGTTTTTTGTTTTGTTTTGCTTTGTTTAATATCATATAGAAGCCGTTTACTTTAAAAACATGAAAAGTATCTGTTTCTTATAAGTTAGCAGTGAACTGTACCAGAGTACTTTCTAAAGTTCATGGAAAAATATAATTAAAAGAAAATAAGGATCTCTCCACGAAGTGTTTGAAGCACGCTAGTGCTTCAAGAACAGAATACTGACATTAAGGGAAGTACTTGTTATTTACTCTTTGTGGTGACATGATCCACAGAAAGCACTGGAGATCAAAAAAGGATAGGTATGTGTAAGGCAATATATGTAAAAGCATACATTGTTTTAAGTTGACTTCAGCATTACAGAAATAATCTCAACAGTGAACAAACAGTTGTTTTGATGGAAGTGTGGCAAAATGAAGAATAGGCAAAAAGTCAGGATGTGTAAAATCAACAAATCATGTGACGCTAGGCAACCCACATTTCTTCATATCTTATTATTTTCACTTTTCTTCCAAGATAGAAATACCTCACAAAATATTCCTGAACTAACATCAAGAAACTATGAAGATATAAAACCATCAGCATATCTCTAGATGCCAAAACTAGTGATACGCTGGGTTTGAGAGAGCTCGGACTCTAGGAACAATTAGGAAAAATTGAAGGAATGGGAGTGTGTTCAGAGAGCACTGCAGACAGATCCTCTCAGCTACAACACGTTATTCCTGCACCCCACAGAACACCTTCAAACCTCTTCAGTGACTAACATTTCCTAGCTCCTTGCCTATTCTTCTCAAAGTCACACCCCCTTTTGAAAGTTGGCCCAAACCTTCCAATAGCACCCAGTCTCAACAAGCTCCTGAATGAGATATTATCATCCAACTCTTGCACACTGTAAGCACTAAACTGAATGCGTGGGCAGTGAAAGCTAGCCTTTCTAGGACTCTTTTGCCTCTGCTCTGAAGCAGTACTGAGAGGGTTCAGGCCAAAGCCATGTTCTCCCAGGTGGGATTCTTATTCATATTCATAGAGCGCCCTCCTTCAAGCTTTGTCGCAGCTCTTATACCCCAAAGAAAACCAGAATGTCATCCCATGCCCCAATGCCCCTCCTAGAAATCACTGTCCCTGAAAACTTGGTCTTATATCAAAGTCTGTAAACACAGACCAGGAGTGCTAGGTAGACTACGCAGTGCAGGAGGGACCAAAAACTTGACCTGAAGAGACACCAAGAAACCCCACACCACAACGGCCACAGAGTAACACTCTGAACACACCTCACAACTATTTCTCTGGAAATCTGGGGCCTTACACTAACAGCAACACGCTCACGTTACAGATGGATAAAGTGAATGTCGCATAGGCCGGTACCAGGATCCTGATGGCGGAGCTACAACGTGACCTCCCGCACACCTCCCAGGCTCACTGTCTTCAGACACCCCCACCCACGATCCTGTTGCCACCCTGTACCTAAACCCCCATTCTGGTACAACTGGAACCAGCTTCTTCACACCCAGCAGCGCAAGCCCGCCTTCCCGCAGTGCCCTCGTCTAACAGAACCGTCCGGAAAGCGCAGCCCGGGCGCCCCTTCTGGGCCGGCCCAGGTCCGCGCTCACGCCGCAAGTCAGGCCCCGCCCGCCCGAGGCCCACTGCGCTTCTCCCCCCCCAGGTGCCGGGACACCCATCCCGCTCCCCAGCACCCCCAGGCCCAAGGAGCTTCTCTTTCACCCTCACGCCCACTTTCAGGGACGCACAATCCAACCGCAGGAACTGAGGAGCAGTGTTGGGGGACAGGAAAACTCCCGGAATCGCCACGCAAAAGACAGCAGCGTGCCCGAAAGCCGCACATGCGCAGTAGAGACCCGAAAAACCCTGTCCCATAGTACTACTGGGAGGGTGACGTCATTGCAAGGCAAAACTACATTTCCCAGAAAGGGGGGGGGGGGGGCCGGCGGCGCAAGGATGCACATGCGCAGAAGAAACGCACCAGATCTTTCTCTACTCTTGTACCTGTTCCTTCAGCGATCAGTGAGACTACATTTCCCAGAATGCTCTGGGGCTTTGCATTAAGAAAGAAACGAGAAAATTTTTTAAATTTTCCCTGCACGGAGTACTGCTATGGGGAGATCAGTCCTTGTTAGATCACGACTGGTCTCTAACCAGGCAATAGACTAATCTCTATTCCACCGATGTGGAATTCTGGTTTCTTATTAGATGTTGGTTTGACAACTTGAGACATTGTGGCAGTAATGGGGAAATTCAAATGGGGGCCTGGCATAGCTGTTATAGAACTATAGTCATAAGATACATTCTTCTGAATTTTTCTTTGCTTGTAAAGTGTTTGTAGAATCTCGGTATCATGGTAATACTGATGCAGGCAATGAGTGGAAAAGCAGGTCTACAACGGTTATCTTGGAGAAACTTTGGAAACAGTTGATGGTAAATCTCCATATGTTTGATAGTTTTTATCATTTAAGTCTCTGGACATGATCCTTTCTTGTTATGTACTGGTTTTTCATTGTTAATACAATCACTTCACCTGTACTATGTCTATTATTTTGATTATTTTTTCTTGACTCAGATTTTGCAGGTTGTTTGTAGGAATTTGTCCATTTCATGTACATTAATATATTACATGCCGTTCTGCATATTTTTCTCCTCTAAATAGTTTTATGTGTGAGGATGGCAGTAATGTCTCCTCTTTAATTCTAAATTTAATTATTTGTGTCTTCTCTCTCTCCTTCCCTCCCTCTGGTCTAGCTAAGTATTTGTCCATTTCTTTAATCACCCATGATCCTAATTTTGGTGTTCTATTGTTTTTTTCTTTTCCCATTAACTATTTCATTGATATCTCCTGCAATCATGATTCTTTTCTTCCTTCTGCCTACTTTTAATTTTATTTGCTCTTCTTCTTTCAGTGTCTTCATATATAAGCAAAGATTACTAATTTCTGATCATTCTTTTTAAATACAATTATGTACATCTATAGACTTTCCTCTAAGCTTTGCTTTAATTTTCTTCCACACTTTGTCTATTGCATCTTCATTTTCAGTCATGTAAGTGTATTTTCTAATGTCCATTTTGATTTCCTTGACCCATTCATGATTCTGGAGTGTGTTATTTACTTCATATAAATATATTTTTAATTGAAATGTAATGTAAAATAATATATCAGACAGTATTTCTCATATATTGTCATGTATAAAATTTAAGTTTTTCATGTTTGATAACATGCTTGAATTGTTCAAGGCTACACTGGTGTAATATGAAATGTATTTCTTACCATGTGCTGAACTTAAAAATATCTGAAAACCACAAATTATTCTTAGTCACTATTTTTGCCTTTGAAATGTGTTCACGAAGTTGCCTCTTTCTTCTAATGTGGTCATCACGCAAATCTGCCTGTAAAAAGAAAGTTTTATTTCCTACTGTGCTTGCCTGTGTGTGTGTGTGTGTGTGTGTGTGTGTGCGTGCGTGCGCGTGCGGGTGTCTTTCTGTCAGTGTGAGAGAGACAGAGATGGAGACAGAGAGACAGAGAGAGAAACAGAAGCAGAGAGGGATAGAGATATACTCTCTTGTATCCTGTGCAGCAGTTGCCCACTGCTCCTTGACCACAGGCCAAAAATAAAAATCTGAGCCCAATGCACCAGCATGCATTATTCAAATGTAATTTGGGGAGTGCGGTCACCATGAGTAAATGTTGATAATAACATGAAAGAGAGAAGAGCCTCAGGTGTCTGAGAGTGGAAGGCACTTGGGTTGTTCAGCTGTACCACGGAAATGCTGAAGTCACCCTTATCAGGAGCTCTCCATTCTCTCTTTTTCAGAACTTTTCCTTCATCATCTAGACCCCTACCTCTTCATGCCTCTCCTCTTAAGAACTAAACCCTTTCTCCCTCTCTGACTTGTCTTCTCTCATGCACTTTGAATGAGGCACTGGGGCTCCAGGACCTGCAGGCTGTGATCAGAACACATTGGAAGTGAATTGTTAACCCTTTACTCTCTCTTTCGTCTCATTTTTGGTTTGTGGACTCTCCCATCTGCTTCATTCCCACACTCATTCTTCCTCATACTCTTCCTCAATAAATGGCTCACAGGCTGGTGGAGGGAGTAAGTCTTCAGGATCACATGATGGCAAAAAAAGTAAAGGGTTTACCAAAAAGATAAGAAAAAAAATGGTGATAAATCAGAGGTTAGAATTTCAGATGCCTTTTACATGAGCCAACCCTCTTCCTGCTTCTGCTGTTATTCACAGCCCCAATGGGACTGGTCCCCTGGCTGCCATCTCATTTCTCCTACTCTCTTTAAAATGTCTAGTCACTTTCATACAAACTGAAGTTGAGTTTTCTTTACTGTTTTTCCTACGATAATGGTTTATTACTGATGAATATGTATCCTTACCAATGTGACTAATGTCCAGATTTATCTCTCTTGGGTAATTCCATTTCCACCAACATAGGTGCTGAGAAATTGACTTCTGAATTGAACTGGGATAGCTGACATCTCCTGTCATGGGCTGGGACCATTACAGTTATGCAGGGTCAGAGGACTATTATGCCCCATGATTCACCTCCAATAAAGTGTAGAAGAATCAGTGTGCAACCTGAAATGTGTTCCAGATAATGTAACACTGAGAGTTCAGAACAAGAATCAGCCTAGGTCCTTGAGTCACTCTGAGCAGGAACATGCACCCCCTGTTGACCTGAATGTAAAGGCAAGTGAGAAATATGTTCTCTACTCTGCAACCACTGAGATAAGAAGATTATTTTTAAATGGAAAACAAGAAAGTCAAATTTGGTCGATCTCACAATCTGCTATAGCTCTCCACAGCACACAGAAGGGAGTATGAAGATGTGCTGAGTTGAAATGACAGTGGTGGTGTTTCAGAGAGATGAGGCCACAGGAATTTGCAGAGTTGTGATGAGGAAGAAGCAATGCAGAGAGAGAGATAGAGAAAGAGAAAAAGAGAGATCATTATATGTGCATATACTCCAGGGTGTTTGGAAAAATACAGCACCTCACATGCATTGTTGGGGTGGGAGTGGGTGTTGTGGGGGGGAAGATTGAGATGCTTGCAAAAGACAGAAAGAGCAATAATCAGAACACTACAGGGCTCTATGGGGCTTGAAAATGTTTTCTGTTTGCAGTCAAAGTTGCAGACACGGTGCTCCAAGTGGGCTGGGCTCTGTCTCCTGCTTTCCATCTAGACTCAGCCCTCTCTCTTTTCCTAACTCTGTCTGGGTTCAGTGGCCTCCAAATGCACTCCATTTAAAATTCTGGAGGTGTTGCACACTGCTGTCACCTCCCCATCTCTGTTTGATATTAGTCCAGTGACACTAATTTAATATAAAGTCTGATAAAACTAGTGGCCAGCCCGTGGCTCACTTGAGAGAGTATGGCACTGACAATATCAAGTTAAGGGTTAAGATCCCCTTACCAGTCATCTTTAAAAAAAAATAATAAAGTCTGCTCGTACTGTCTAAAATATAGAAACACAGTAGAGACACTTTTACGTTCATTATATGAGGCAGTTTTACTATGATACCAAAACAATACTGAGATATTATGAGGGAAAAAAATTCAAACCCATTTACCTTGTAACTATAGATACAAAATCCTTCAGAAACAGTACAACCACGCAGAATTCAGCAGCATATAAAATAATTAGTCCCAACGAACAAGTTAAATTCTCAGAAATGGAAGGTAGGTTAACAGCTAATAACCATTTAACATAATAAATCATATCAACACAATAATGAAACCACACGACCATCTCAATACATGTAGAAAATGAATTTGACAAAATTTCACATTCTTTTCTGATGAAAACAGTTAACATAGGAATACAAGGCAACATCAACAACATTAAAATACAAACTCACAAACAAACAGACAACCCACAGTGAACATGATTCTTCACAACGAAAGCCAGTAAACCTCTTTTTATTTCCTAAAGGCTCTGAAGTTTTAGGTCCTAGCATGGCTTCAGTCCAGCTCGCTCCAACACAACTATATTATAACTCTGCTGCTTTATTTCAGTATAAATACAAAAGCAGTTTTTACAACTGTGTAATGTAATCCACTGAAGACTCATAAATTAATTTATTGGGGCCAGCCCTGTGGCTCACCCTGGAGAGTGTGGAGCTGGTAGCGCCAAGGCCGTGGGTTTGGATCCTACGTAGGGATGGCCAGTGAACTCACTGGCTGAGCCTGCTGCAGACCACACCATGCTGAGGGTTGCTATCCCCTTACCAGTCAAAAGTAAATAAATAAATCAGTTTATTGGATAAGAAGAAACATCTTTCAACAGACTGAAAGAATTATATAAATTTCTTGTTTGTTTACAAATTCAAAGTGAAACAGAGAAGATATTTCCATAGTTTAAAATGCATTTGTAGGGCTGGTCCCGTGGCTCACTCAGGGGAGTGCGGCACTGGTAGTGCTGAGGCCACGGGTTTGTATCCTATATAGGGATGGTGGTGCGCTCACTGGTTGAGCGTGGTGCGGACGACACCGTGCAGAGGGTTGCGATCCCCTTACCGGTCAGGAAAAAAAATGCATTTGTAAAAATTAGATATGGGTTCTACGACAGGAATACCTATATCAAAACTAAAAAAAAGAGAAAGAAAAAGAAAGTGTTACTTATGATAATTGACTAGTTGACCCACATTTGAATTTCCCTATTATTCCCACAATGTCCCAGGTTGACACGGGGATAGAGGCCAGTCCTTATTCAGCAGGTCCTGGTCTCCTGGTAACAGGACTCCCTGCTGAGAATATAAGCAAAATGCTTTTCTTCTTTGGTTCCTAAGGGAAGTCGGAGATACTTCTGGGAAATGTACTTAGCTCTCCAGTGAGGACATCAGCATAAGACTATAGAAAGGGCTGTTCCTCGTTGCTTTTGCGCATGTGCCACTCAACCCACTCCTGCCATCTTTGCCTGCAACTTTTGGATCCTGGGGCTTTCTGGACATGAATCCTCAGGTTTTGGGTGTGGATTCTGTTTTCCTGATGGTTAATACATGGATGAAAGAGGAACCCCTGTGTCATGGGTGGACGCTGGGGGTCATGACGGGGTTCCCAGCACTTGGTGGAGAAACATCAGTGGGTCTAACACTGGCTGGAGCTTATGTGCCTGTGGGAGCCGTGAACATGAGAAAGGCGACACAGGTGTGTTTTCAAAGATTAGATTGTGAGAGGTCAGTGCGCTTCAAAAAGAGCAGGTGTGTGCTTCCGCTGCCCAAAGCTGCAATTCCTGGGAATTTAAGTTGGCCATGGGGGTAATTATGTTTATATGTTGCTGCATTCTGTGTGGTTGTAGTGTTTTTGAAGGATTTTCAACCTAGACTTACAAGATAAATTGGTCTGAATTTTTTTTTCTTTGTGATATCTCAGTATGCTTCTGGTATGGTAGTAAAACTGACTCATATAATGAACAGAAACATATCTCTACTGTGCTTCTACTTTTTGGACAGTTTGGGCAGACTTTATATTAAATCTCCAAATGTTTGGTAGAACTTAACTGAAGTTTCTGAACATAAAAACTTCATGATGTGTAGTATTTTATTCTTAAAGCACTTGCAATAGTGAAATAGAGCTCCCCACACCCTCATAACGTAGGCTATCTGCTTCTGTAGAATTGCTTGCTTAACCTAAGTAACTCTGTTTTGCCCCGTCTGGCCTGCAGACTACCCCCTCTTCTGCATGAGAAACCATTGACATTCTCACAGAAACAAAAGCCATTGCATACAAACAAGAGCCATTTGCAGTCAACTATTATATGGGAAGAGGAACCATACACAGTGAACTATTACAAGGAAGATACACAATGAAAAGTTGTATGCTTGATTCCTCTAACGGCTCATTCTTGGCCTCGGTGACTTAGATCCCTACGTTGCTTTGTACACCTGGGCAAGCCTGTGTGCCAATGGGATGTCGTTTTCGCCTTTAAAACCCCCACAAGACCAAGGCCCAATGCTGCGCTTCCTTGGTTGCTCCTTGGGAGATGCACGTTGCCAGCTGGAGTGAATAAACTGCCCTTTTCTGCATGAGTAGCATGTAAGTGCATTTCTTGTGGGAGGGTGCCTCACAACCATAGGTCTACTCAGACTACTAATTATTTTTTTGACTTTATTATTTTTTTTGTTATGAGGAGTCTTTGGAGTATTATCTTTCTAGGAATTTCTTCATTTTATCTAAATTAACTAACATATCAGCATAGAACTCTTCATATTACTCTTCTCTAACATTTTCTTTGTTTTCTAACGTTGGTAGTAATGACCTCTCCTTAATTCTAGCTATTGGAGTCCTCTCTCTCTCTCTCTCTCTCTTTCTTTTGCCTTGGACAAGCTAAAGATTTGTCAATTTTTTTGATCTTTTGGTAATCTGCTGATAATTTTATTGTTATTCTTTATTGTTTTTATTTTCTAATTCATAATATTGTCTTGTAATTCTTTTTATTCCTTATGGTTACTTTAGATTCTGTTTGCTCTACTACTTTCAGTGTCTTACTGTGGAAGCTTAGGTTATTGATTTGAGATGATTGTTCCTTTTCTTATACTTGACCAGGGGTCAAGTTCAAGATGGCTCTCAAGTGGGGGTGAGCTGGGGTGGGGTTTGCAGACCATATGAGTATGGGACATGTGTAGTAAGTTCAAGTTCCAGCTCTGCCATGAAGGAGCTTGTTACTACCTATATAATATTCAGTTTATCCTTCTGTGTCTTGATTGTATTTATACTACTGAAATGCCCCCCAAATGCCATAGGAATAATTGTGAGGTGTGTCCAGACTAAGTGTTAATATGCAGCAATTGTATTTGTGGGGTTTCTTTGTGTCTGTTCAACAAGGGAAGTTTCTGTCCACTCCTGCACTGTAAATCTTGCCAAGCATTCATGGTTTGAGTTCAGAGAAGTTTATATAAGAATTAATTTCCAGGGACAGTGAGATCTATAAGGGAGAATGGTGTACTGGATGATGATTCAATTTTTGGAGAGAGCAAAGTAGTTCTCATCCACTGTGAATAAGGGGGCTCCATAAGTAGGAATTGTACCTGAAAGGACACTTCTCTTACATGAACACCCTCACTAGCCCTTCAGAGCAGAGACAGAAGACTCACAGATGGAAAGTCTTTTTATGCCCCAAGCAATTATTGAGCCTAAGTCCCAGAGGGAACAAGTTTTGGGTGATACTGTCTTCTTCAGCAGCTATCAGTGACTGGCCGATATTGATAAGTTCAGACCAACTGTCAGCAGGGAGACGTGAGTTGGGTGAGGGATAGGAAAGAGCCAAGGAAATCATTACTTATTGAGGGGATCTTCAGGGTGTGCTTTGTAACAGAGGATAACCTGTTACAATTGAGAGGATCTGTCTACATTGCTCCCTAACACACTCCCATTACTTCATTCTACCCTCATTATTTCCAGATTGGAGCTCTCTCAGCCTGGTCTGTCACCACAATTTGTGTCCACGTACAAAATATGCTGATACTTTCTCTATTCTGATAATTCTTCCTGGTAGTTCAGGGAGAGTTTTCCAGCATCTTTATGCCATGTAAAAAAGAAATTGGATGTGAGGAGATGAGTAAGTTGCTCAGGGTCACATAATTCATAGATACCAGGCATGCTGAGTTTTTGACTAGTGTTACTGCTTTTCCGCAATAAAGTCAAAACTTATAGTGAGTTTTGAGATCAATTTTGTAACATGCATTCAATTTAGAACAAACGTTTCAGAAAACTTTGCCTTGAACATACCTATCCTTTTTTTCCTAATGCTTTCTATGGATTTTGTGATCCCTTGAGTCATTATAACTATTTTGCCCTTCATGTCACTAATCTAATCTTAATAATCATAAGTTCTAGAGGAAGTTAATAGAAGCCTATACTCCACTATTTAAAAAGGGAAAATTAGAATGAATCACACAGTTACTTCTGATTATTTTCTTAAGACATAAAGAAAACCATGCCCACATATAAGTAACAGCCTAATGATGTACAAATTTAGACATCATCTTATGATCTCAAGAGAATTTATCTTTATGGTTCACAGGGCATCTCTTATTACCAGCAACCATGCTGAGATCCACCTGGTTGACATTTATTGTGCTTAATAACAACTCGTGTGATTGTGGAGTTCTGTTGATTGCATTTGTCACATAATCTGATTCTTTCTTTTCCTCCCACAAATATTCTAAACATACTAAATTTGAGGGGATTGGAGGTATTAGAATTTGATGTGTAGCAAATAAACAAAAACAGTCATTTATAATTCTGCGATTCAGTGTTTGCACTGGGCTCCGCTGCATAGTACTAGGCTGGTGTCACCTGGAATCACAAATGAGGCTATAGGGGTCTGGTGACTTGACTGAGGCTAGTTCCTTGAAGAGGACTTCACTCACAAGTGTAGCAGTTTGTCCTGGCTCTTGGCTGGGACATGGTTACCAAACAGGCAAGCCCTGGGCTTCTTCACAACATGATAGTATTCAAGAAGGCAACCTCTGTTGGGCAAATATTCTTCAAAACTACATTTGCATCTCATTTACTGAATTCCCACTGGACAAACTATATGAAATGGCAAAGCCCAATGTCATTGTGGGAGGGAACTGGGTGAAGGCATAAATAGAGGGAGGCACATCACTGGGAATCACTTCTGGAAAGTATACTATGACAAATATACACTATGTAGATTGTTGTACCCTACACCATCATGGGCCAAAAGTGTGAGGTTGCAGGATGCATACTTCCCATGAAGCTTAGATCTGTAAAAGCAAGAGGTGTTCCAGTGGAAACACTGTTATGGACTTCTGTCATGTGTCTTCATTAATGGGAAAGTAGTTAATACCTCTCAAGTATCTTTCTATAACATCATTTTTGGTGAGCATGTAATGTTTCTTTTTTAAACAAACATCCTTAAAAGCTTAACTTGCTTTTACTGTAACATTAACTGTTACTAAATTGCTAGCAAATAAATGTTTTCATTAACCTAAGGATAAATTGTGTGTTTAATCTTTTTTTTTTTTTTTTTCAGGTTTTCTAGATATTCTTTAATTTATTTATTTATTTATTTTTTATTTTTTTTATTTTATTTATTTATTTATTTATTTTTTAAATTTTATTTTGTCGATATACATTGTGGCTGATTATTGCTCCCCATCACCAAAACCTCCCTCCCTTCTCCCTCCCCCCTCCCCCCCAACAATGTCCTTTCTGTTTGCTTGTCGTATCAACTTCAAATAATTGTGGTTGTTATATCTTCTTCCCGCCCCCCCCCCCGGTTTGTGTGTGTGTGTGTGTGTGTGTGTGTGTGAATTTATATATTAATTTTTAGCTCCCACCAATAAGTGAGAACATGTGGTATTTCTCTTTCTGTGCCTGACTTGTTTCACTTAATATAATTCTCTCTAGGTCCATCCATGTTGTTGCAAATGGCAGTATTTCATTCGTTTTTATAGCTGAGTAGTATTCCATTGTGTAGATGTACCACATTTTCCGTATCCACTCATCCGATGATGGGCATTTGGGCTGGTTCCAACCCTTGGCTATTGTAAAGAGTGCTGCGATAAACATTGGGAAACAGGTATTCCTTCGACTTGATGATTTCCATTCCTCTGGGTATATACCCAACAGTGGGATAGCTGGGTCGTATGGTAGATCTATCTGCAATTGTTTGAGGAACCTCCATACCATTTTCCATAGAGGCTGCACCATTTTGCAGTCCCACCAACAATGTATGAGAGTTCCTTTTTCTCCGCAGCCTCACCAGCATTTATCGTTCATAGTCTTTTGGATTTTAGCCATCCTAACTGGGGTTAGGTGGTATCTCAGTGTGGTTTTGATTTGCATTTCCCGGATGCTGAGTGATGTTGAGCATTTTTTCATATGTCTGTTGGCCATTTGGATATCTTCCTTAGAGAAATGCCTACTTAGCTCTTTTGCCCATTTAATAATCAGGTTGTTTGTTTTCTTCTTGTACAGTTGTTTGAGTGCCTTATATATTCTGGATATTAATCCTTTGTCAGATATATATTTTGCAAATATTTTCTCCCACTCTGTTGGTTGTCTTTTAACTCTTTTAATTGTTTCTTTTGCTGTGCAGAAGCTTTTTAGTTTGATATAATCCCATTTGTTTATTTTTCCTTTGGTTGCCCGTGCTTTTGGGGTCGTATTCATGAAGTCTGTGCGCAGTCCTATTTCCTGAAGTGTTTCTCCTATGTTTTCTTTAAGAAGTTTTATTGTTTCAGGGTGTATATTTAAATCCTTAATCCATTTTGAGTTGATTTTAGTATACGGCGAGAGGTATGGATCTAGTTTCATTCTCCTGCATATGGATATCCAGTTATCCCAGCACCATTTGCTGAAGAGGCACTCCCTTCGCCACTGAATAGGCTTGGTGCCTTTGTCAAAGATCAGCTGACAGTAAGTGTGTGGGTTGATTTCTGGATTCTCTATTCTATTGCATTGGTCAGTGTGTCTGTTTTTATGCCAGTACCATACTGTTTTGGTTATTATAGCTTTGTAGTATAGCTTAAAGTCAGGTAGTGTTATGCCTCCAGCTTTATTTTTTTTGCTCAGCATTGCTTTGGCCATGCGTGGTCTTTTATTGTTCCATATAAATGTCTGGATAGTTTTTTCCATTTCTGAGAAAAATGTCTTTGGAATTTTGATGGGGATTGCATTGAATTTGTATATCACTTTGGGTAGTATGGACATTTTCACTATGTTGATTCTTCCAATCCAAGAGCATGGGATATCTTTCCATCTTCTTGTATCCTCTCTAATTTCTCTCAGCAGTGGTTTGTAGTTCTCATTATAGAGATTTTTCACCTCCTTGGTTAACTCAATTCCTAAGTATTTTATTTTTTTGGTGGCTATTGTAAATGGGCAGGCTTTCTTGATTTCTCGTTCTGCCTGTTGACTATTGGAGAAAAGAAATGCTACTGATTTTTGTGTGTTGATTTTGTATCCTGCTACTGTGCTGAAATCATTTATCAATTCCAAGAGTTTTTTTGTAGAGGTTTTAGGCTGTTCGATATATAGGATCATGTCATCTGCAAACAGGGACAGTTTGACTTCATCTTTTCCAATCTGGATGCCCTTTATTTCCTTCTCTTCTCTGATTGCTCTGGCTAGTACTTCCAACACTATGTTGAATAAGAGTGGTGAGAGTGGGCATCCTTGTCTAGTTCCTGTTCTTAAAGGAAAAGCTTTCAGCTTTTCCCCATTCAGGATGATATTGGCTGTGGGTTTGGCATATATGGCTTTAATTATGTTGAGATACTTTCCCTCTATACCTAACTTATAGAGGGTCTTTGTCATGAATGAGTGCTGAACTTTATCAAATGCTTTTTCAGCATCTATAGAGATGATCATATGGTCCTTCTGTTTGAGTTTATTAATATGGTGTATCACATTTATGGATTTGCGTATGTTGAACCAACCTTGCATCCCTGGGATGAATCCCACTTGATCATGATGAATAATTTCACGTATGTGTTGCTGTATTCTGTTTGCTAGTAATTTAGTGAGGATTTTTGCATCTATATTCATCAAGGATATTGGCCTGTAGTTTTCTTTTTTGGTTATATCTTTACCTGGTTTTGGTATCAGGATGATGTTTGCTTCATAGAATGAGTTTGGGAGATTTGCGTCCGTTTCAATCTTTTGGAATAGTTTGTAAAGAATCGGTGTCAATTCCTGTTTGAATGTTTGCTAAAATTCTACTGTGAATCCATCTGGTCCTGGGCTTTTCTTTGTTGGGAGCCTACTGATAACAGCTTCAATCTCCTTTATTGTTATTGGACTGTTCAAATTTTCTACATCTTCACGGTTCAGTTTTGGGAGCTTGTGTGTGTCCAGAAATTTATCCATTTCCTCCAGATTTTCAAATTTGTTGGCGTATAGTTGTTTATAGTAGTCTCGAATGATTCCTTGTATTTCAGATGAATCAGTTGTAATATCGCCTTTTTCATTTCTAATTTTGGTTATTTGGGTCTTCTCTCTTCTTTTTTTTGTTAGCCATGCTAATGGTTTGTCAATTTTATTTATCTTTTCAAAAAACCAAGTTTTTGATTCGTTGATCTTTTGAATTGTTTTTTGGTTTTCAATTTCATTCAGTTCTGCTCTGATCTTAATGATTTCTTTCCGTCTGCTAACTTTAGGTTTGGATTGTTCTTGTTTTTCTAGTTCTTTAAGGTGAAGTGTTAGGTTGTTCACTTGCCATCTTTCTATTCTTCTGAAGTGAGCATTTAATGCGATGAATTTTCCCCTCAATACTGCTTTTGCAGTATCCCACAGGTTTTGGTATGATGTATCATTGTTTTCATTAGTTTCAATAAATTTTTTGATTTCCTGCTTGATTTCTTCTTGGACCCATATGTCATTAAGTAGAATGCTGTTTAATTTCCATGTGTTTGTATATTTTCCAGAGTTTCGTTTGTTATTAATTTCTAGTTTTAATCCATTGTGGTCTGAGAAGATACATGGGATAATTGCAATTTTTTTGAATTTATTGAGACTTGATTTGTGACCTAATATGTGATCTATCCTGGAGAATGATCCATGTGCTGATGAGAAGAATGAATATCCTGAGGTTGTTGGGTGGAATGTTCTGTAGATATCTGCCAATTCCAATTGGTCTAGGGTCTTGTTTAGATCTTGTTTTTCTCTACTGATTCTTTGCCTAGATGATCTGTCTAATATTGATAGCGGGGTGTTCAGGTCCCCTGCTATTATGGTATTAGTGTCTATTTCCTTCTTTAGGTCTAATAGAGTTTGTTTTATAAATCTGGCTGCTCCAACATTGGGTGCATACATATTTATGATTGTTATGTCTTCTTGATGGATCAGTCCTTTTATCATTAAGTATTGTCCCTCATTGTCTCTTTTTATGGTTTTTAGTTTAAAGTCTATTTTGTCAGATATAAGAATAGCTACTCCAGCTCGTTTTTCTTTTCTGTTTGCATGGTAAATCTTTTTCCATCCTTTCACTCTTAGTCTGTGTGAATCTTTATGGGTGAGGTGGGTCTCTTGTAGGCAGCATATAGTTGGGTCCTGCTTTTTGATCCAGTCAGCCAGTCTGTGTCTTTTAATTGGGGAATTTAAGCCTTTTACATTAAGAGTTGTTATTGAAAGGTTTTGATTTATTCCTAGCATTTTATTGGTTGTTTGGTTGTCTTAGGTGTCTTTTGTTCCTTGCTTTCTGATTTACTGTTTGTTTTCTGTGTTTGTTGGTTCCTTAGGTTGTACATAGCGTTTTTGGTTGATTGTTTTCTCTTCATGAATGCCATTTATATTATACTGGCGGGTTTAGATTTTTCTTGGGTTTTTATGGCAGTGGTAGTTATTTTTCAGGAACCAAACCCAATACTCCCTTGAGGATTTCTTGTAAGGGTGGTCTTGTGGTAGTGAACTCCCGCAGTTTTTGTTTGTCTGAGAAATATACTATTTGCCCCTCATTTCGGAAGGATAGCCTTGCAGGGTAGAGTATTCTTGGCTGGCAATCTTTGTCTTTTAGTGTTTTGAAAATATCATCCCATTCCTTTCAAGCTTTTAGGGTTTGTGATGAAAAGTCTGATGTTAACCTGATTGGGGCTCCCTTATAGGTGATTTGACGCTTCTCTCTTGCAGCTTTTAAGATTCTCTCTTTGTCTCTGAGTTTTGCCAATTTGACTATGACATGTCTTGGAGAAGGTCTTTTTGGGTTGAATACATTTGGAGATCGTTGAGCTTCCTGGATCTGAAGATCTGTGATTTTTCCTATACCTGGGAAGTTTTCCGCCACTATTTTGTTGAATATGTTTTCAATGGAATCTCCATTTTCCTCCCCTTCTGGAATACCCATGACTCGGATATTTGATCACTTATGGTTGTCTGATATCTCTCTCAGATTTTCTTCAATGTCCTTGATTCCTTTTTCTTTCTTTTTGTCTGCTTGTGTTATTTCAAACAGCCCATCTTCAAGTTCAGAGGTTCTCTCTTCAACTTCGACAAGCCTGCTGGTTAAACTCTCCGTTGTGTTTATTTCGTTGAATAACTTCTTCAGTTCAGCAAGTTCTGCTACATTTTTTTTCAGGACATTGATTTCCTTGTACATTTCCTCTTTCAGATCCTGTATACTTTTCCTCATTTCATCATGATGTCTAGCTGAGTTTTCTTGTATCTCATTCAGTTTCCTTAGAATTATCACTCGAAATTCCTTGTCAGTCATTTCAAGGGCTTCTTGTTCTATAGGATCTAGAGTTTGAGATTTATTAACTTTTGGTGGTGTACTTTCTTGATTTTTTGTATTTCTGGTATCTTTTTTTGGTGTTTATTCATTGTGGCCGGGGGTTTCACAGTTCACCGGTTTAAGACTAATGACCAACTAGGATGTTGCTGTGGTTGCCAATTTGGTATGGCTTCCTCCGTGACTGCTCAGTTGGCCTCTAGTGCCTTGTGTGTGTGGTTGCCTCGGGTCTTGGGCTTCTCTGGGGAGCCACCTTTCTGGTCAGCTTGGACTCTGCTGGGCTGGTGGATCACGTACCACAGGGTGTGTGATCTCTGTTGAGCTTTCACTTCCCGTGCAGGACTTCTCCCTGTTCCATGTGCTCTGGCCCAGGCTGTTAGATCGTGCAGGGGCGACCCCACCGGGTGTGTGGTTTCTGTCAAGTCTCCGCCTCCCTGGCCGCACGTCTCCCCACTCTGTGCGCACTGTGCTGGGCTGGGGCGTGTCTTCTGCACCCCTCGTCTATCAGCTGGGCCTTCAAGACCCTGCTCGGCACCGCCTCGCCCAGGAAGTCTACCAGGTTTCTGCTGGGCACAGATGACCGGTCTCTCTGTGTGCCTTTGTAGCACTATGTAGATCTTTCTCGGGTCTTGTTCACCTTTGTATCCCGCCAGTATAAACCGAGTCTAGCGCCCACCTGCAGCCTGGTCTCCGGCCGGTTCAAGCGGACCTGGTAACTCTCCTACCACACTATTCCCAACCAGAAATTCGTTAGGCTTTTTTCCAAACTGGTGGCCGCAGAGATGGTGTCTGGCTCCCAGTAACAGGGAGTTTACCTGGGGCTGGAGTCCAGGGTATGGTGGAGTGACGGGTACTACCTTCCCCTCCCGACTCTGGCCCGGGACACCCCTGCCACCAGCCCCACCAGAGAACCGCGGAGGGAGTTGGAGCCGAGGCCGGTCCGCAGGCTCCGGAAAGCCCGGCGCCAGGCCAAGCCAGTGGGAGGGCTCAGTTATGGCGGAGCAGGGCGGAGCTGCCCGCACCTGGGAAAATGGAGGCAGCACCAGGCGGTGAGTGGCCTGGTGGTGCAGGCGGGAGCCGCGTGGGCATGCACCCCCCGAACAGAGTTATGCCAGGGATCACTCACAGTGCTGTGCCAGGTCGGGTGCTAGCTCTCTGTCTCTGGTTTGCCGCCTTTCCCAGTTCTCCGCCGCTGCCGCCTCGGGCTATTCAGTCCTGGCGCCGCTCGGGCGCTCCCAGGAATCTTCTTTAAGGCTGGCCTGAAACCTCGAATCCTGAATAGGGCAGCTGGCCGCCTTCAGCGCGGCCCCGGCCTCCGGGATCCTGGCTGCATCCACAGCAGCCCTGGCGCCGTGTTCCCTGTTTCGAGACTCGCTTTTGCAGCTAAGAAACAGTTCTTTTCCTGCTCCACACTTCAAAGCTGTTGCCTGTAAATGAGGCAGCCTCTCCTGCCGGGGGGGCAAAGTGGCGGTCACCCCCCACGACCGGTCAGCAGCAGCAGTCCTCCCTTCAGAGATGGCGAGAGGAAGTTCCACAGGTTTCCCGGCTGCCTGAGGCCCAGTGGCCACCTTTTTCACCTCAGGTACTCCGCAGCCGCCTCAGCCGCCGCAGCCGCCGCCATCTTGAAACCGGAGATCGTGTGTTTAATCTTTATCAATGAAAAGAAATATGGAGAGACATGTTCAGTGTGGGTGCTCCTTCAGGGAGTTCTTTCCTGCCATTCTCGTGTGAGGGACTATTGCCCCATGGGGAGGCTGGAATTGTTTTATTTTGTTTTCTAGCTGTTTTGTAGAGAGCTTTGCCAAGTAGATTCTAGGACCAAGCCCTAGGTTCATTTCTCTCGTGACTGCTTACATTCACTTTCTCTTCCAACTATGATTCCTGACTCCTCTACCTGTTTCTGAGAGCAAAGAAAATAAATCCATCTCTGGCAAGTTGTTTACATAGGTATTCAGGTGCTTGTTTTACACTATATTTTAGTAGCTTTAGGAGTATTCATTAATTAAAGCAAAAAAGTAAAAATAAATAAAATTTAATGTTAGGGAGATATACTTAAGCAAGAGAAAGTTGACATGTTGATATAGGCAGCTTATAGGATTTTGGAGCCATATAAGTTGAGTGCCTGTTGGTCTCTGGTCTTTCTGATACCATGACAAAACACACATTGTTACATGATTCCAATTGACCCTAAGATGACAACATGCTAAATTCTCATGAGATATAAAGTCTGCAGCAGTCTTTATTGCTGACATGCATGGTGTAGTGGACAGTGTTTCACTACCGACCTGGAAATAAACATTCTTCATTCTGCAGGGGTAACAGTTATCCAGTGCTAAATCACATATCAGTTAATAAGGTTCTTCTGGAATTGCTTAAGTGGTGTCATCCCAGGTAGCTTTTGAAAGTACCCACTTGATGCACGGGAAAGCCTGGAATATGTAGAGGACAGAATCCACTTCAGACCGTTAATAACTCTACACGTTTCTCTCCACTGCTGTGTATATGTGGGTTGTACAACAGACAATACAAAGTCATATTTTTTGGTAAACATTTTTGTTGGTCATTTACATTTTAATCCACTCGATGTAGCTTTAGTTCAGTTCTCCAGAAGTTCACAATTACTTAAATCATCATCTAATTCAAAGACCTTTCTTTTTGGCTTTTCCTTACATGAATCGTCTTATGCATTTGAAAGTGCCATTCATGATTTTTCAGTGCAAATTTTTCTCTGTTAGTCTCTAATGGCATCGCTGATGGTTTCTTCTCTGTGTCTTCTGAATTCTCCCACTTTCATTTTATCTTTAATGTATGTCATGCAAGTGTTCCATCCTGCTCCTATTCATCTCTCTGCAGTTTTGCTTGACTGATTCAGGTTTCTGAGGTTTGATGCTCCTAACTGTGTCTCTCCAGTTTGTAGATTTTCCCCAGCCTTTAGACTGTAGGTTCAACTCGCTCTTTCATGCTTCTTTGTAGCTATCCAAAAAGAACCTTAAGCTCAACAAGTTGAAAACAGAAACCACATTCTTTCTTCTTCTTATGTAATGGGGGTACTTCAAAAATCTCATGGAAAGATTACTATTACCTTTTAGTCCTATTTTTCATTTTCCTTTTTTCCTCAGCTGGCCAGTATAGGGATCTGCACTTTTGACCTATGTGTTATAACACCACACTGTGACTAACTGAGCTAATTGGCAATCCCTACTCCTTATCACTATGAGCTTTTTGAGCTACGCTCACATATGATATTGTTACAAAGTACTCTTGACCCAAACAACCAAAGGAGTTTTTTCCCCAGACTCATTCCTCTCCTTCAGTTCCAGTTGCATCTGGTCTCATGTTCTACTACTTTTGTCTTTGTGTTTTTAAATTTTTATTGCAATGCCTACATGCAGTGCTTGTAAAGGGAGATAGACTATTGTTGCTCGAAAATAGTAACTTTCTCTTTTACCTTGGAAACCTAACTTTGGGGAAAACCTGAAGAATATGTTTGTTCAGTGATGTGAATTTTTCTTTCTTGTAGTTTGTGCTACTAGTTAGCAGGTATGCAAAGACACTTAGTGGGAGAAAGTATGCAGGAGTTAGTGGGATACATGTGAGCAAGAATCAAGAGAAAGTCACACAAAGAATAAAAACAGGGAGCACAGCTTTTAATAATTTGTACCTTTTTCTTATATGTTTTATGTCCATGATTCTATCTTTTAAAAAACTTTTTATTATGACTTTCATTACCTAAAATTTGACACTTTAATCTTTTTTAAAGTTACAGATCAGTAGAATTAAATACATTCAAATTAATTTGCAACCATATATCTGTAAAATGTTTTCATGTTTCTCAAATAAAATTTGTACTTGCCAAACACTAAATGCCTATTTTCCTCTACCACAAGCTCTGGCAAGCACTATTCTACTGCCTACATCTATGTATTTTTCTAAGTGCAATCATACCATATTTGTTTTCTCATGCCTAGCTATTTTGTGTACCTTAGTGTCTTCAAGATTCGTCTATGTGGTCGTACTTTCCAGCTTTTTTCTTACTTTGTACAGCTCAATAGTATTACTATGCACATATGCTACCTTTTGTCTATCCATTCATACATGGGTGCTTGGTGCTTTCAACTTTTGGTCATTGTGGATAACGCTACTGTGAACATGCAGCTGCTAATGTCTGGTCTAATCTCAGCTTTCACTTCTTTTGAGGTTATACCTAGGAGTAAAACTGATGGGCCACATGAGAATTCTATGTTCAGAAATCTCCATAATGTCTTCCACATTTCACATTTCCAGCAGCAATACATTAACGTTGCAGTTTCTACACTTCCTACCCAACTCTGCTTTTGTTTTTTTCTTTTTTCTTTTTGTATAGGCCATTGTAATAGATGTAAAGTAGTAGTTTGTTGTGCTTTTGATATGCATTCCTCTAATGACTAAGTTATGTTGATCATCTTCTCATGTGTGTATCAGCAATTTGGATGTCTTCTTACACTTATTTTTAAAATTTTCTTGCTTTGTTTTTAATTTGACAATTTTAAAATATATATTCTGAATGTCAATAGCTTATGATATATGTTTTCCAAATTTTCCCCATTATATTTGTTGTCACTTAACTCCATTAATTGTGTCATTTGATGCAGAAAATGTTCTAATTTTATACAGTTTGACTTATTTTTGTTGATGTTCTTTTGTCTTGTGTAATATTGATTAAATTATTGCCAGCTCCAAAGTTATGCAGCCTCTCCCCTATGCTTTTTCTTAAATGAACTTTTAAAAATTATGATTACAGTTTGATATCATAATATAAAATATGAGATGATTGTTATTCATTCATTTAGACACTGATATTTGATCAAAATTTTGACAATCCATGTTTCCAAATAAAGTACCATGTTTGGTCTTTAATGACTTTAGTGCTTTTAACATTCCAGATGCTGTTGGCTAAGCAAGTTGCTAAGACCAACAGGCAGTTGAAGAAAATTAGTTTTTATCCCAATGGTAGGAGTCGGAAAGAATTTGTGGCTGCCTTTACTCTATCACATATGTCATTGTTTCATTTTGAACAACATATAGTCTCATTTCCTTTTACATTTCTTGTTTTATTCACAATTTGTTTAGGAGTGTATTATTTAATGTTTGAATATTTCAGGCATATCTGAATTTCTTTTTCTTTTTGATTTTTAATTTTATTTCATTTCAGAAAATACGTGTTGTGACGTTTCTGTCTTGAGACTTGTTTTATTACTTAGCATATGTTCTGTCTGGTTGTGTATTTACATAGTGATTCATAAATGTGAGTCTGGTCAGGACAGTGTCATTCATGTCTATATTCTTACTGATGTTTCATATGGTCATTCTATCTACTAATAAGAAAAAAGTATTCTCCAACTGTAATTGTAGATTTTTTGTATTTCTTGACCAGTTCTGTGGCTTTTTAAACTAAAAATATCTTTTGAGGCTTTGTTTTTAGGCACATACATAATTATACTCATTATAATGGCCTAGTATAAGATGTACTTATTATTATGTAAGGTCTCTATCCAGGGTAATACATTTTGTGTTGAAGATTATTTTGTCTGGTAGGAAGATCTGAACTTCAGCTTCTTGTTCTTAGAGTTTGTATAATATAATTTTTTCCCCTGTCCTTTCACTTCCAGTCAGTGTCTTTGTATTTGAAGTGTGTCTCTGTGGATAGGATATTGTTGAATCTGTTTCTGTCCATTTTTGTGTTTAAACAGGTCTCATAATCTCTCCCTTTATTTAAACATTTATTCAATTTACAATAAACTATTTATGTCTTTGAATTTAGAACACCAAGAAATGCCCGTATGCTGAAACTTTAATGAATTCTACCAAACATTTGGAGATCTAGTTTTAATTTTTCCTAAACTCTCCAAAATATAGATGCAGTAAAGACTCTCCACAGATTATTTTTATGAGGCCAGGTTCCAGCAACATATTAAAATAACTATACTCTATGCCAAGTTGGTTTTATTCCAGGAATACTAGTTTGATTAATAGCCCCAAATTAATCAATATTATAAACCATATCAATCTGATAATTAACAAAACCACATGACCATCTAAATAGATGCAAAAAATAAATTTGCCAGAATCAACTTTCTATCATGATGACAAAACTGAACAGTGTAGAGATAAAGGGGACATTTTCAAACTGATAAAGGGCATATAAAATCCTCACAGCTAATGGTAAAAGTTTGCATCGTTATTTTCTAAATTTAGGAACAAGATAAATGTATCCATTTACACCACATCTATTCATTACTGTACTGAAGGTGATAACCAGAACCCAGTTAACAGTTGCTAAAAAAGAAAGAAAGAAAAGAAAAGAAATGCAGAAATATGTAATAGATATCTTGTTTGGAAAGAACAAAGTATGTTTTATCCACAGATGACATGATCTCATATTTAGAAAATCATAAGGAATTCACTGAAAACCCTTAGAATTAATAAATGAGTTTAGAACAGTAACAGGATACAAGAACAATATGCAAAATTAATTGTATTTCTTTACACAATAAATGAACAAAAAAATAAAATCAATGACAGAATTCTTATTACAATAATATCAAAATTAAAATACTTACGAATAACTTGAAGAAAAATGTGTAAACGTGAGCAATTCAATACATGACTAGAGTGCTAACATCTAGATATCATCATCTCTGAGCCTCCCCTTCTTGCCTCTGAGGACGTTACCTTCACAGAGGGAGAAAAGGGATTGCATTCTTGGTCTTTATATTATTAGACATAAGCTCAGGATGAGGTGCCCATCTGAATAGGGAACAATATGACACAAAGATAGTATGTTTTTTCTTTGCTCCCACAGTACAGTCATCAACACAGAAGACAAACATCTGTGACCAAATGCATGGGGTTTCTCCCCACTAGCAAGCAAGACAGCAATTGTGCAGCAGAATCCAATGTCCTGTAATTCAACTCAATACAGACATGATCTACCTGGAGTCAGTGTTAGATCCCACAGGACGAAGGCTCAGTCCCCAAGAGGTCCCCTCATTTTGGGTGCCATTTGCAGGTCCTGACTTCTAAATCTTCTGACCAAACAGGTATAAGTTAGGGATTCACAATCCCATCCTTGAATTCAATTAGTTTGCTTGAACAGCTCAAAGAACTCAGGGAAACTCATACATATGCTAACTGGTTTATTATAAAGAATATCACAAAGGATACAGACAAAGAGATGCATGTGAGGAGGTATGGGGGATGGAACGTGGAGCATCCATGACCTCCATAGGTGGCCACCTTCCAGGAACATCCACGTGTTTAACTATCTGGAAGCTCTTCTAACCCTGTGCTCTTAGGTTGTTATAGAAGTTTCATGAGGTAGGCATGATTGAAGCATGGACAACCTTGTAGAAATGTAATTAGACCAAAAGGGTATGATCTAACACTAACATACTGGGTGGGAAAACCCAACAAGTCCTGCTTGTTCAGATTCTTCTTGACCTCTCTGCGCAGCATTCCTTCCTCTCTGGCATAGAGCAGAGCCCCTCCTGAAATGGGGTCTTATCACCTACAATCACTTAAGCTGGGTCAGGGGACTTCCTGTCCTGGAGAAGAAAAAGGAGAAGATAAAAAAAAGGCAGGAGAAGGTAAGAGAGTAGCATGAGAGAGGAACTGTAGATGAAAATGATATATAAATATTATAATGTCTCACCATCCAAATGTGTATTACTGTCTCCATTTTTATGGACAGAAGACTGAGGCCCACAAAGAGGAAGTGACAATCCATATCTTATGGGATAGACTATCAGTCACTGATTCACCCCCACTTCACACCTGCCAATCATCATGTATTTAATACAGCCCAGATATCACATCAATAGTTCTTTATGTTAGAGCCTGGGATCCAGAGGTCTGAGGAAGAGAGTCTTTAGATAATAAATTCTGAGTCAAAATGGCCCTGGAGAGATCAAGGCTGTGTTCCCTAGATTTGTAACTAATAGAGGGGCAGTTGTAGGATCAGACAAAACACAGGAATTAAAACTTTACACATGTCCACATCAACATGGATAACTCAAACAGGCCCTGTTTGAGAAGGAAGAGAAATAGCAGGAGGAGCTCTGAGAAAACCTTGTGTGAGAGTCTTTGCCTAGTTTATGCCTTAAACCAGGGAAGGAAACACAAAGGTCAGGTTCCCCCATAGAAGAAAATAATAATTAGTTAAAGATTTAATACATGGATAGATGGACAAGTGGATGGATCGGGGGGGTCTGCACAAATAATTTTTAGAAACTGGAGTATAAATTAGAACAAGAATTAGGCAGTGCACGTTCCCTATGGTCTTGGTATTTTATTCTAATGTACAGTGTCCACTACAGCAGAGTTTTCAACTGAGTGATATAATCCATTGAAGATGCACAACTTACTTTACTGGGTGAGAAGGAACATTTTTATAGTGGATTAGCAGAAAGTTATATTAATTATTGATTGGTAACAAATTAAAAGAAAAAATAGAGACTTTATTTATTTATTTATTTATTTAGCTTTAGAATGGACTGTGAAAAAACCATGTGGGCTCTACAACCACAATATCTTTAACCAAACATAAAAAAAAATTAAGCTAATATTTCATTTCATCAACTATTTTGCCCACATTCAACTTTTCCCCATTCAACTTTCAATGTGTCAGGTTGTCAAACCAGGATTTAATAAAGAAGCAGGATTTCACATGTCATGTGAGTAGAAACCAGTACTGATCACCAGGTCCTCTATACAGGTAGCAGGATTCACTCCCCAGGAAATGAACAAAACTTCCTCCTTTGGTTTGTAGGAGACTGGAGCTGAGGCCTGTGGAATTGTGTTCTCTTCCTTCAATAATGTCACCAGCAGAAGAAGATGAAAAAATGATATTTTATATTTCTTCTGCACATGTGCTGCTTCATTCATTCCTGCCATCTTCTGCTAAGACATTTCAGACCCTACTGCTCTCCAACACTGGTCTGTAGGCTGTGGAGTTGGGTTCTGTGTCCCCAAAGGTAAATGTAAGAATTAAAGAGGAGCTCCTGAGGACCTCCAGGAACCCAGGGGAGTGGGTTATGTGTTCTACCAGTTGGTGAAGTAGAAACCTTGGTGGATCTTTTTTGGGACAGATCTGACATGCCATTGTGAGCTGAGGGTCCAGGCCAGGCCAAGTGAACAACACTAGCATTGGGGTTTGCAGATCCGGGTCTGAGAAAGGGGTCACTTGAGTTGTGCTTTCAGTGATTGCTTTATCAGAAGGTGTGCTGCCAGGTGCTTTTCTCTAGTTGTACAAAAGCTGGTTCCTGAAGCATAATGAATGAATGGGGGAGTGTTTTTTCAGAGAGCATGCATGTGGGAGATCTGTAGTGTGAGTTCACATTACAGATCTGACTCAGAAGGATATGGGCAATGTTACTGGCCTAAATAACATTCAGTTTACCCACCTGTAAGTTGTTGAGGATATTAATGGTACTGGAGTAATGACCCTGGATTCCAAGAGAAATAATTGTGAAGTGTGTTTAGGCCAAGACTTACTATGCGGCAGTTGTATTTGTGGGGTTTCTTGGTGTCTACTCAGTAAGTGAAATTTCTGTTCCCCTCTGGTACTGTGCAGCCTGCCTAGCATTCCTGGTTTGAGTTTACAGAAGTTTGTACAAGACCTGGTTTCCCAGAACAGTGACTTCTAAGAGAGAAATTTGGGTACTAGATGATGGTCTGGTTTTCTTTGGAGTAAAGGAGGTTTACAAAGTTTGAAGGAACACAGGGTATGAATAGAAATTTCACATGAAAGAATACTCCTACAGCCAGAATCCTCTCACTATCACTTCAGAACAGAGGCAAAAGAGCTCCAGAAAGGGCAAGAACCTAGCTTTCTATTTCCCAAGCAATTATTGATCCTACTGCCTACAATGAACAAGAGTTGAGTTGTACTATATTTTCTGGAAGCTATCAATGACTTGATGATATTGGAGGGTTTGAACCAATTTCCAGAATGAAGAGGTGAGTCTGACTGATAATGATAGGCAAGGCCCTAGAAAATGTGACTTATTGGAGTGGTCTTGAAGTCGTGGACGGGGGAACAGCGATAACCTGTTACAGTTGAGACAATCTCTCTACAGAGCTTTCTAAACACACTTCTATTTTTATTTATTTCTTTGCTTGTTTGTTTATTCCTTTATTTTTAATTTTCACTCATCTAGTTTTAAAATATCCCCTCAATGATTGCTTTTAGAGCTTGAGATCTCTTAAACCTAATCTATCACCCAATTTGGCATCTAGAGATATGCTGAGGTCTTTCTGCTTTGGATTAGTGTTATCAATTTTGTCACAATTAAGTCAAAACAGGTGTTTGTTTTTGCCATCATTTTTGTGACACTGAAGTCAACTTCAGATCAGTTTTGTTACACTGAAGTCAACTTACAAACATTGCTTTAAAATGCCATATTTTAAACATCCATACCTATTTTTAATCCCAACACTTTCTGGAGATAATGTGACTATAAAGGGTTGATAACAAGTGTTTTTCCCTAATGTTAGTTATCTGTTCCTAAAAATCATAAATTGGGCAGGAAAATAATAAGAATCCTATTTTACATTATTTGAAATGGGAAAACCAGACTGCATCACATTTCTGCTCAAAACACATGAAAAGTGGGCCGAGCCTGTGGCGCACTTGGTAGAGTGCTGCGCTGGCAGTGCGGCGACGCTCCCGCCACGGGTTCGGATCCTATATAGGACTGACCAGTGCACTCACTGGCTGAGTGCTGGTCACGAAAAAAAAAAAAAAAACATGAAAAGTAAATAAAGCACAGTACAGTGCTCCCTTATCAGAATTATGTTATGATGTAATAAACAAGACATGCTCTCTTAATCTTCAGAAAATTGATTTTGTTTTATGCACATAGCTTCAACCAAATTGGTTTACTCGATTTTTTTGTGGTTTTCAAACTTCTACATGTGACTATAAATTTCTACTTAGTGTATTTGGCATGTAATTGAAAAGTGTCTCTCCTACTCTTCAAATGGGTAAAAATGTTGACTTTCATATGCATAGATATGTCATTCTTTCCTATGTGAGAAATCAACAAAAATGTATTGGCTTAAAAATAATTATTTAATTTAATCATGTCTCTGCAGATCAGAATTTGGGCAGAACTCAGTGGAGAAATTCCTCTTCTGGTGTTTTCTGGTTTGCAGATGAGACTGTAGGCACCTTGTGACTTGACTGAGGCTGTTTGGTTCAACATGGCTTTGCTACATGTCCTGAGTTTGCTGACTATTGGCTATTCCCTTTTTCTCCAACAGGATAGCCCCAGACTTTATCTGAATATAAACACATCTAAGAATGCAGCCCCTAGTAGTAGACACTTTTTAAATGTATGTTTTCATCACATTTACTGATGTCCTCTTGACCAAAGCAAGTCCAATGGCAAAGCCCATGTAGTCAGGGGGGACTACATGAGGATGTGGATACCTGAACTCTTGTCATTTGGAACAATTACTGGAACAGTATACCACAAGGAATGTAATTATGTATGTATTTTTTCTATCTAAATTTGGGTGAAATATGTTGAATTGCAACATACGTATGTTCAGAATATTTACATATATAAATGCTAGAAGTGGTGTAGTGGAAACACTCATTTGGAGTCCTGCCTTGTATCAGTGTATTAATAGGAAGAGCATATAGCCCAAATTTTCTAGTTGGTTGTCTTTTATCTTTGTTTTGTTTTGCTTTGTTTTTGCTTAATTTCTCTGGCTAGAAATTTTAGTACTATGATGAGCAAAGGTGGAGAGGGTGGACATCTTCATCTTGTTTCTGCTCTTCCAGGAAAAGTTTTTTTTAACTTTTCACCATTGAGGATAGTCTTAACTTTGGGGCTGTCATATGTGGCATGTATCATGTTAAGGTACTTTTCTTCTGTTAACCTAGAAAAAAAAATACAGTAGAGAATAATAATCTCCAAGCATGTTGAGTTTACTCATGAATGTAAAATTACATTGAAATCTGGGAAACACACCATGACAAGCCATGAAGGCATTCTGTGAGGGAAGGGTGAGAGAAGATTTTCTTGGAATTAAGGGAGAAGGTCACATAAGCTGCTTGGAAACAGAGTTCATTGGTTTTGGAACCTCAAAGTCAGATTTGTCATCAGTTCTTTGGTTGAGATGCCATTACTAGGCAGTTTCTGTTTGAAGCATTTTATCTGATTTAGTGCAATAGCAAGTGATGTCTAATGATCAACTTTGTTACAGAAATGTGTGTTTGTACAAAGGTGGATATGATGGAAGATGTGAAGGACTTTCTGGTAGATTTTTGGAAGGTCCTTGGAAAAATTCTTACCTCAGACAAGCAAGCAGGAGCCCTCACCTCTTGTGCATTTTCTGCCTCTATTTTTTCTGTCCTTACAGAAATTAATTTCATCAGCTTTTACATTCTCCCCTTTCATCAAGAGCTTTATTTGAAATCATCACTGATAAATAAGTCTAATGTCAGATTTTTTTTGTCCCTTGTTGCTGGGATGAACATGTTCCAGTCAGTGGATGTGGTCTCAAATTGGGGGTGATGAACTGCTGTAAGTCAGTGTCAGGAGCCTTCTAATTCAATCTGAGAAATGAAGAGGACTTGAACAGTTTTTTTGGCCTGGGTTGTCTGGATTTTATCTTTAAGTTTGATTTATCTTATTTTCAGGCATTGGTTATCATCTCAAAGCACTGTGCAGGAACAGCATTTCTATACAGACAACAGATAATGAGTACACAGTTTAAAAAAAGAAATGCAAAGTAAAAATACCAACAACATGACAATTCCAGGATGTGTAATGGTTTTAAGCCATTAATTACACTTAAAAGCATTCAATTAAATGAATCTAATGGCAGTGGAGAACTAGGTGAGGCTTACAGTAGCCTTGCAGCTTGTTTTCTTGTTTTATGCAACTGAATATCCATTGCCCCAGAGGAGTTTACTCAGGAACTGCATGTAGTGTTAGCAATGACAGTCAACATCTTCCTGAGTAATAATCAAGAACTGTTGTATTATCTAAGGCTACCCTGGCTAGAGATGTTAATGTTCTGTTGCTCAGCAATAGATTTTACAATGGAATCTACAAAAATACATAGGGCAGCAACTAGATTTCATATCATTCCTTCATTAGTGTCTATAATATATGTCATTGAAGAGATCTGCCGAAGGAAGCTAATCTAGAATTCCATAATACACCAGGCAAAATACACTTGATCACTTGATGTAGTGGATGGGGACTAGTACAATGAATATTCCATTGATCAAATGACAGAGCAGCCAAACATCCCAATCCACACTGGCCTCCTTCTGTCCAGCTGACTAAACATTTAGAGGCCCAAATTCAGGTATCCCACCCACAGAAAGAAATGTGCCTGATTCAAGTACAGACAATTCTTCCAGCAGTGAATTATTATATGTAATGAAATTAAACCAGGAGTTAGTTACATTACTATATATTGCTAATGATGACTACTTTGGGGATTGGTTTCAATAGCATTTTTAAAAGTATCTTTGGGAGACTGAAGGAATGTTTGAAGAAGAAAGAACCGTTACACATTTCTAGGGTCCTGAAACTGGGTAAAGCCTTGGCTTGACTCTGCCAGTGGCCTGGGCCTGGGTGCATCCCAAGCCTCCTGGTCTCTGGATTGTTCATATTCAGGTCCCTCAAGGAAGAGAGATAAGACCTGAGATGCTCTTGCCATGAGTCCAGAGGATCTAGAACCCACCAGATCCTCATTATTTAAAAAAAAAAAAAAAGAGGGTGAACAAGCTGGAATCCAAAGCCAGTCAGTTCTATGCTGTAGTTCTCATGGGTATACTGAAAAATAGAAATGTGTAGTTTGTCCACTTATGAGAATAAGATGTATAACTGACATTTTCAATAGGAATATGTGAATAATTCTTAGTGTCTAGAAAGTTGATCAAACTGGTCTTCTGATATGTGTACTTGAGGTAGACTTCAAATCCCCCTATATGAAGAAACCCAATGAAAACAAATGAAGGGAGTCAAGGTGTGCACTTCCTGGGCCCAAATACATTGAATGAAGTACAAAGAGATTTCTTCTCTGGACAGACTCCCACATCAGGTCACTGATGTGGTTAATGAGAGAGGCCCACCCAGTCTTCCAGACTGGAGAATGTGGTTTCCATGGAAAAATGGGAGAATACAGCATGGTGAACACATTCTACAGCCAGCCTGAGACCTAGACCAACAAACCTAAAACTCAGCCTCTCATTTTTCTATCTATGAGATGGGTTAATCACACCTGTGTTAGACAGGAAGTTTTGGCACAGTATCAAAACATTTTTACATCCAGTGGAAATTAGAGAATACACTGAATGAGAATAAATAAATCACATGTACAAACTGGTATTTAGAGTAACTTGTGCTTCTGCTCAGAAAATGAAACAGCAAAGTGAGGAGACATCAAAGATTTAGAGTAAATATCTGCATACTGTATGTCTGATAAATAGTTAACACAAAAAAACATATAAAAACACTCAAAGTACATGATAACAAAAACCCATATAATCCTATTCAAAAATGAGCAAAGAACCTGAATAGACATTTCACAAAAGAAGACATAAAATGGCAAAGAGAAGTATGAAAAAATCCTCAACTTCACTAATGCTGGCAATTGCAATTTAAAAACCACAATGAGAACACATTACCCCATTAGAATGCCTATTATCAAAAAGATGATAGATAAATTCATAAGCATGTGAATAAAAGAGAACCTTCACACACTGTAGCTGGGGGTCTAAGTTAGATAACCATTTCGGAAATAAATGTAAAGTTTACTTAAAAAGCTAAAAATAAATCTACCATAGATCTAACAACTCCACTTCTGCGTATATGTTCAAATGAAGTGAAATCACTTTGTCAAAGAGATGTCACAATTCCAATGCTCATTACACCATTATTCTTAACACAGCAACATATCAAAACTACAGAAATGCTCAATATCAAAACTACAGAAATGAACAGATAAAACTGAGAGAGTTTGGATGTGTCATTCCCCTAAAACTCATGTGGAAATCTGTTCTCCAAAATGGCAGTGCTGGAAGCTGTTTGAGACATGTGGATGAATGCTCTCTTTGGGGGAGGAGGGTTAGTAAGTGGGTTCTCACTCTTTTAGTTCCTGTGAGAGCTGGTTGTTTAAAAGACCTTGGCACATCCTCTTGCTCTCTTGCTTCCTCTCACCATGTGATCAACTTGTACCTGCTGGCTGCCTGCCATTTCCACCATGAGAAGCAGCAGCCTGAAGCCCATGCCAGATGCAGCTGTCCCACAATCATAAGCCAAATAGATCTCTGTACTTTATACATTAGCCAGTCTCAGGTATTCTGTTATAGCAATAAAAATGCACTAAGACAAATATAAATGTGATGCATATAAAAAATGGAATTCTATTCAGCCTTAAGAGAAACAAATTGTCAATTGTGGCAAGATAGCTGAATCTAGAGGACATCGTATTAAGTAAAATAGGCTCAAAAAAGCACGCAAATACTACTTAATTTTAGTTGTATGTAGTCTGAAAATCTCAAACTAAGAGAAATGGAAAATAGAATGGAGATAACGAGAAGCTGAGGGTTAGTTTGGGGGTCAAGGGTAAATGTGGACATGTTCAAATGGTACAAAGTTTAAATTTGGCAGGAGGAATGAGTTCTGGTGATGTACCACACAGCATGGTGAATATAGCTTAGAGTAATGCATTGTATATTTCAAAGTTGCTAACAGTGGATTCTAAATAATCTCACCATGAAGTGATGATAAGTATGTGAGGTAATGAATGTTAATCCATCTGGTTTTATCATTTCACAATGTATACGTGTTGAAACATCACATTATACCTCATGACCATATGCAGTCATAGTCTGTCACTTAAAACAAAATAAATTTTTTAACAGGCAGGAATTGCCCAAATGAATTTTTAAAAATATAAACAAGAAAAAAATAAATATTGTGCATAGGAAAACACTTTCAGTTAAAAGACAGAAATTGGTTAAAAATTAATGGATGGCAAAAGATACACAAGGTAAACAGAACTAAAAAACAGCTACACTGGCTGGCCATACTAATATCAGACAAAATATATATTTTTTAAAAAGTTATTGGGGATAAAAAGGGAAATTTTATAATGACAAACATATATCAGTCATGAGAACATCATGACAATTATAGATACACGTGCATCAAACACAGAGGCTCAACATTAAATAAAAATAATTGAGGAAGAAATTAAGAGAGAAGTAGTCTATTCTACATAAATATTTGGAGATGCCCAGTGCAATTTGCACTAATGGGTAGAACAACTAGGCAAAGTAGTGACAATGGTATAAGAGCCCTGGGCAACAACAGATATGTGTATGTACAACTTGCCACCCAACAACAGAATACACATTCTGTTAAAGTACACATGGAAGGACCACAGAAAACACCATTTGCTAGGCCATAAAATAGCCTCAATAAATGTGAGGATTGAAATCACACAAAGTATGTTCTCTGACCACAATAGATTTAAGTTGACAATGATTAGCTGGAGGATATTTCAGTAGTTCACAAATATGCGGAAATTAAACAAGAAATTCCAGTCACTAAGTCATAAGGTCACAAAACAAATTAGAAACATTTTGAAACTGAAAACAAAAACCCCTAAAGAACAGAAAAAAAGGAAATAATGCAGAGTTCAAAATGAAAAAGAAATAATGGTGCTGTAGATTCTGTCCACTGGTACCAGAGAATAGGGGAGAGAGGGTGGCAAGTGGAAGTGACCTTTCTGTCCAATGAGCACTGCAAAACCTTTTAGAGCTAGAGCTAGGGTCTGAAGCTCACAGACCCCTAGAGCCCAATCACAAACTCTTCACACACAGGCCTATGAGCTAGGTAACTGGCAAAAAGGTCCTTGGAACCTTGGTTGAATAAAGAGTAGACTTTATTCAGCACACACACACATCTAGGAGCTAGGCACTACAAAGGAGAAACTCAGAGACTAAACTCCTACTGGCAAAGTACAAAGAAAAACTGAAACTGAGCAGCTGCCAGCAGAGTAAAAATGCTCTATTGTTAGATGCTTAGGCACCACTTTTGCTGGCCAGCACTGCTTCACAAACTCAAGAACACATGAAAGCAATTAACTAGAAAGATACATGGGTGCACATACACACTAACTCCACCTGCACACAATTTGTTTACAAAAAATGTCATGGGAGCCTGACTAAATTATCCTATTTCCCCCCACACACCTGCATTCAGCCACACCTCATGTTCTATGCTGGACCCCATTTTGTCTTACTCGTACTTACCCCTCCTTGGTACTTGGGTCTCCTCCCCTCACCAAGGCTATAAGGACAGAGAAGGGGCAACTGTCAACTCCAGGAGGCTCCTTCAGTGAAAAGAGGCACTGGGGACATTGCTAGGTAAGCAGATCTATGTGCAGGTAGAACCATGCACAAGGTAATATGAAGTGTAACTGGGATTTGCTCGGTTGCCCCTCCTAGCACTTCATCACTGCAGACAAAAACACAGGATAGTCCTGAAGTACAGAGCACGTGGTACACACAATCATGTCTATTACGTGTTCCCATTTAAAACTATGAGGAATAGGAATAAAGGATACCTCTTACTTCTAGACACTACTTTTCACTAAATATAATATGAAAAATGTTACTGTTTGTGGCAATTTAAATGATTGCAGATTTAATCTCTTAACCGTTATGTGTGTGATTTGTATATTGTCATGGAAGTATTTCTATTCAACCCACTGACTGGCTCTGTGCTAGCTTCAAACATTAGAAAAAATTACATTTACTGAAGAGAGAGTTTTGCAAAAAAGGTCATAAAAATTTACGTACAATGGGAGAGTAGGAAAAACGAAAGAAGCACAGTACTTTAGAAAATAAATTTTAAAAAATATAAATAAGTGGCATTTAATGTCAAAATTCTGAGGTAACCCTTCTGGTGAAGATGGCAGAATAAAATGGTCCCCAGTGTCACTCTCTCCCACAAACCAACCAGTTTACAACCATTAAAAAGCAATGACAGCCAAGCTGGGGCTGCTAGAGCTCAGGGGAAGAGAAGAAGAGACCTCCAGTGTTCACAAAGGTAGGAGAAGCCATGATGAGAGAAAGAAAAAAATCTTCCCCACCATTTCAAGCCCCAGCCACTTTAAGGGTGGAGCTGGTAAACACATGGAGCAAGAGGTGGTAAAAGCGTTACGGGTAACATCATTAGCCCATCTTGTTCCAATACAAGCTGCTGAATATTTCTGTACCCTACAGCTCTATGATCACAGGCTTGTGTGGTGTAAGCAAGAAACCATGGGCTGCTAGCTCTTAGCTTTTCTATAAGTACAAAATAGGCAAGTCTACTTCTTTAAAAAGAAGAAGAAGGACCCTCCTCAAGTAACCATACTTGCTGCTCTTGTACTCAGGAGTAATAAAGGCCTTACCAAGAGCTTGTTCAAAATTCTGCCTGTAAGGAAAGTTTTATGCTTTGCTAACTTTCATATTTTAGATTTTGTAAACCAGCCGTGCTTGCTCTTGCAAAACATCTTGTATGCCTTACAGAATGTCACTAGTTAACAGCTCAAGGTTAAACACGAGTAATACTATTTTGCAAAAAAAATCTATTTTGGTTCATCTCAAGGATAGTAGGGAGGGGGTAGGATGGTCAGAAAGGCCTTGCCAGGGATGGTCGGAAAGTCCCTGCCAAATGCTAACCGCAAAATTAGCTCATGTACTCATGGCTTGCTTGCATTTGCTAAACGCAAATCGAACAATTATCCGATCACACCAAGCTAAACATAAAAACAGAAAGTAACTGAGGCTTGGTGCCACAGTTTGAATTGGCTGCTGTGACCCTGGCTGGAATAAATCTTTTAAACATCCTTCTGAGTGTGTCTCCTTTAAAACTCAGATATAACAAAAGCCACAGCTGTGCCCTTTGTATGAAGTTACATGGAAGTGACAGGGGAGAAGAAAGACTTCTGTCCCCCAGGCCAGCAAGACCACTAACAGGGTTTCTGTGGACCCACATGAGAATGAGGAGAGACAGACAACAGAAAAAAAGGAGCCACTGAGAAGCCAGTGAGTCATGACAAGGGACCAGATTATGGCCTATCCTATGGGAAGTGTTTGGAGTGTGGGTGGTTGGAAAGATAGGCCCACCATGGGAACATTGGTGCAGAGCATGGACAACTGATCTGCCCTCTAATCAGCACGGGATCACTCAGTTTAGACTGGTCAGGATTGTAGAATTGCCAGGTTGCAGTTTGCTGCAAAGCCTCAGGCCCAGGCCAGAATTTCCATACAACCCAAGTGTACCAGATCTCATGAGACCTGGAAGTACATAGAAGGTCAAGCATTAAAGCATAAGCTGCACAAAAAGCCTTCCCCAGGGAATCAGGAGCAAAGCAGCAATTTAGCTAAACCACAAAGCTCAAGTGCTGGTCACCACAGGAAGTTCCTCCATTTTAGATGTAACCAAAGGATAGCAAATTTGTCCTGGTACAGCACTTAAGTGGTGGGAACAGAGAGTAATCCAACCCAGAAGTGAAAGGAAAAACAAAACACCCACAGATCAGAAACAAATTTTGGTCTTAACTAATAAAGGTCTAACACCACCAAAGAACACCTATAAAACCTAAAAGAACCAGAAGCCCCTGGACTCCCAAGTTGGGGCTGTGGGGGACCAAGTGTCTCGGCCAACCCCTGACATCAAAAATGAGCCCAATGATGACCATCAAGCCAGTGCAAGAAGCAACCTGGGCTCCCAAGCCAGGGCTGTAGGGGGGCCAAGGTCCTCAGCCATGCTGCCCCCAAATCCACAACCACCACAGTGATGGCCACCAAGCAACTGATGGTAGTACCCTGGGATCCCAAACTGGTATTGAGGGCTAAGTGCCTTGGCCACACCCCCTAACATCTGCAACCAGCCCAGTGTTGACCATCGAGCCACACAAGAAATGGCCTGGTCTCTCAAGCCAGGGCAATGGGAAGCTGAAGGCATCAGTATTAGCCCCCAGCCCACTGACAACAAATGAGCTGCTGCAGGAAGCACTCCAGGCTCTTGAGCTGGGGCATTTGGGGGCTGAGGGCTTGAGTCACACCCTCCTGGCATCTGCATCAAGCCCAGTGACAACCCAGATCTCTACAAGCACCCTGGTCTCCCCTGCAGAAATGAGGGAGGCCACAGGCTTCAATCATGCTCTGCCTCATTTCCCATTCCCACCCTGCTTCCTCTCCCCCTTCTCCCCAACTGCTCCACAACATCTCAGAATGAGGCATGGAGCCAGAGGAAGCAAAACACAGCCATAACTAAACAAGCTGCTGCCATTGTCTGGGCCCTGCTGGGGTCTGGAGGCATGGAGGTACAGAAAGCTGAACACAGCCACAACACTGCCCTGGGACATCCAGTGTCCTAAGGCATGGAGTCAGGGGAAGCTGCATCCAGCCACGACCAGATAAGAAGCACATCAAAAACACAATTTTCATGCAGGTAGCCCACCATAACCACCACAATTGCCATGGCTTCTGCAAAAGCAGCTAGGCCCTATACCAGCAGTCACAGCCACTGTACAGATGGCAGACCAGACTCAACTGCACTGAGACAAAGAGAGGGAACAGCACAGAACAAAGAAAAATGTCCTCTCCACAAATCACACTCCTGAGTAAAAGAAGAAGCATCTGATTTGTGATAATAAGGGAGGACTTGCTCACGCCTGTCTCAGTACTGGACAGATCATCTAAGAAACACAACAACAGAGGAACAGTTAATCTATCAGATGGAGAGAACAAACCTATGGGAATTATAAGGGAGAGGGGAAGGGGAAATGATGGAGTAAAGGGAAGGGAATTTCTTGGTCCCTCTCCACTAGGTCATCATCTGAATCTGGACATCTCAAATGACAAAAAAATTAGTATCTATGAGCCACACATAAGCATATGTCATTGATTGCTCAAGTAAAGGTACAGAAGTGCCCTCCAATCATAGTAAGAAAAGATTTTATAAAACAATCAATAATGAATATTGGTTTCATGAATTTATGGAATTCCTTCTTATTGACAATTTAACATTGTTCTAATATATTTTCTAATGTTATACCATGTTTTTCTTTCCTTCTTTGTTCATTTTTAACGTTGAATTTATGAGTAAATGTGTGTTAAGAATTTTTACCCTCTGCCTTCTTGTAGTTTTCATCTAAGCACCTGTAATTTCTTTACATTATTCTCTCTCATTTTTATAACAGTGTGTGTCTCCTGCTATTTTTCTATTTCACTATGAAGGTGCTTAGGTTTTCTTTCATCAGGTATTTTCAGAAACAAAAGTGTGCCGATGTTTTTTATCACATATGCAGGAATATGACTTAGGATAAGGATTTTGCATTTGTGTTTATACGCTTTACACTCCTCAATTAGAAAATGGCTATAGGAATGTGAAAGTTTTTCAAATAATAAAATATCCTTTTCTCTAACCAAGACAAAGATAGCTTCCTCCAAGTTTCTCATTTAATCTGACTTCCCCTGCTTCTCATAAACCATTACAATTAAAGAAACTTCAGATGTCTACACTAGACACCTACTTCTGTTCTGTAACATATGGTTCTGCGTCCAAGGCTGTTCCCACCACCTTTGAAAAATGTTCTTTTGACTCCTTCTCAAATCAACTTGTTTGAATGATTCACACAAAGAAAACAGAAAAAATGCTAACTTTTAACTCCACTCCCAAAGAATAATCTTATGACCTCAACATGAAACCTTTACTTAACTTGGCGTTAGCACCCAACTCAGCCATGCCAGAACAGGCAGGTGCTGATCCCCAGCCCAAGAACTGGCTACTCTCTGCTGCCCAGAGTTGGCAGTCCCTTCGGGATACTGGCCTGACATCAGGGTGGGACGTGTGGACCATGATACCCCCTGCCACAATGATAAACACCAAAGGAAAGACACCAGGAATGTGATAAATCAAGAAAATATGTCACCACCAGAGGAAAATAGTAACTCTCAAGCCCTAGATCCTTTACAACTGGAAGTCCTTGAAATGACTGACAAGGAATTTCAGGAAACAATTGGAAGGAAATGAAACGAGATACAAGAAAACTCAGACAACACAATGAAATGAGAAAAAGTATGCAAGACCTGAAAGAAGAAATGTACAAAGAAATCAATGATTGGATAAAGAATGTAGCAGAGCTTGTGGAGCTGAAGGATTCATTCAATGAAATAAAGAACTTAGAGGCGTTCAGTCATAATCCCTCAGCTCGTAGCTTCACCCCATTGTCTCCTCAGCCAAGCATATACACCAAATGTCTGAACCTGCGGTTCCTCTTGTACTGAGCAGGAATACCATGGCAAAACACATCATCAGCAGGGTAAAAATAACCTGTCTCATGACGGTCTAAACCCAGCTCACATTCCCTATTAGTTGGTGAACAATCCAATGCTTGGTGAATTCTGCTTCACAATGATAGGAAGAGCCAACATCGAAGGATCAAAAAGCGACGTCGCTATGAACGCTTGGCCGCCACAAGCCAGTTATCCCTGTGGTAACTTTTCTGACACCTCCTGCTTAAAACCCAAAAGGTCAGAAGGATAGTGAGGCCACACTTTCACGGTGTGTATTCGTCCTGAAAATAAAGATCAAGCAAGCTTTTACCCTTCTGCTCCACAGGAGGTTTCTGTCCTCCCTGAGCTCGCCATAGGACACCTGTGTTACTGTTTGACAGGTGTACCGCCCCAGTCAAGCTCCCCACCTTTCATGGTCCCCGGAGCATGTTGCACCCAGCCACTGTGGCCGGGTGCTTGGCACCAGAAGCGAGAGCCCCTTGGGGCTCACCCCCACACACACACTTCACTGGGTCAGTGAAAAAATGATGAGTAGTGGTATTTCACTGGCGGCCAGGAAGGCCAGCGGACCCCCACCCCGACCCCTCGTGGGGAAATGGGAGAGGGCGCTGGGGGCCTCCCACTTGATCTACACATCTCATGTCTCTTCACCATGCCAGACTAGAGTCAAGCTCAACAGGGTCTTCTTTCCCTGCTGATTCCACCAAGCCCGTTCCCTTGGCTGTGCTTTCACTGGATAGTAGGTAGGGACAGTGGGAATCTCGTTCATCCATGCATGCATGGCAACATGGGGAAAAATCTGAGAAAGGATATCAGAAGCTGTACTCTGCAGTAGAAACACACTTCAAAAAATTAGGTCAGTTTTGTCACCAAACAAACACCAGACAAATGACAGCAACAAGCCAGGTGAGAGATAAATCTCCATATTTCTTACCTTATATCATGCAACATGTCCACTTCTTAACAACAACAAAAATTATGAGACATTGAGAGAAACGGGAAAGTGTGACACATATAAAAGACAAAACGCAAACAATAGAGACTGCCTTTGGGGGGACCCAGATGTTGGACTAGCAGACAGATGTTACAACAGCTATTATGAATATGTTCAGAGAACAAAAGAAAACCATGTTTTAAAATTTAAAGAGATATAGTGAGAACAACGACTAATCAAATATGGAATACTAATGAACGCTTAGAAATTATTTTTTTAAAAAGAACCAAATTGAAGTTCTGAAGCAGAAAACTAGGATAAACAAAATGTAAAATTCACTAGATGACTACAAAAGTAAATTTGAAATGACAGGAGAAAAATCACCAAACCTGTGGATAAATCAATAGGAATTATGCAATTGGAAAAACAGAATGGAAAAGAATGAAGAAAAATGAACAGAGCCTCAGATAAATTTGGGACACAATCAAAAACAGCAATATACACATAATTGAAGTACCCGAAGAGGCAAGGGAGAATAGGATAGAAAATATATTCAAAGAAATAATAGCTAAAAACTTCCCAGATTTTATGAAAAACACAAATCTATACACCTAAGAACCCAATGAACTTCCAAGAAGTTAAATGCAAGGAGAGTCACATCAAGAGATATCACAGTCAAAATGCCGAAAGCCAAAAATGAAGAAAAAATATTGAAAGCAGGAAGAGAGAATTAAATCACCACATATAAGTGGTCATTGGTAAGACCAACAATTTATTTTTCATGAGAAACACTGCCAGAATTCAGTGGAATGACATATTCAAAGTGGTGAGAGAAAAAATAAACTGTCAACCAAGATGCCTGTATCCAGCAAGGCCATCTTTCAAAATGAAGGCAAAAGTAAAACTTTCCCAGAAGAATAAAAACAAAGAATTTGTCGTCACATATCCTGCAATGTAAGAAATGTTAAATGACGTTCTTCAGCAGGAGAGGAGTGATACTAGATAGCAATCAGAATCTGTATGGGAAAAAAAATCTCCAGTAATAGTAATTATGTAGGAGTGATCAAACAAAGTATAATGACATACTGAGGTTCCTTTCTTATCGTAACTGACTTAAAGGACAATTGCACAAAACAATATCAATAAAATTGTATGTTGGTCATATAACATATATCAGTGTAATATATTTAACAATAAAAACATGATAAAGGCGCTTGTGAATGAAACTATATAGGAGTAAGAAATTAAGACCAGACGGTAACACAAATTCAGAGAAAAAAATGAAAAACTTCAAAAGTAGTACATAAGAAGTTTGATATAAAACAAAATGAACTCCACAAATATAATTCACTCTCCTTCTACATTCTTCAACAGACATTAGATTGTATAAAGCAATAGACATAAACGTATTTTGGGGTGTGTAACATACATTAAACATATGAATAAAATAATAGCGTGAAAATGAGGGAGTTTAATGGTAGTAATTATTCTGTATCTTACTCGATATACATGGATGTATAGAATGGATGTATAGATTAATTTAGTGTAACTGTGAGAAGTGGTGGACTAATGGGTACAAAACTATGCTATCTATCCTAAGTGAACCATTGCATGGTATATGCATGTACCCCACGTGCATATCAACACACTGTACCCCACCAATATGTAAAAGTAAATGTTAAAATTTAAAAAGTAGCCTGAATCCGAACTAGATTCTGATAAAATTTATATTGTAAGTCACAGAAAAACCATTAAGACAATAACCCAAATGTATGATCAAAATTATTAAAGATATTAAAATGGTACACACAAAAAGTCTACCTAATAAAAAGAAGTAAATGAGGAATACAAGGAAAAAATAGTCATAAGTCGTATAGAAAACAAAACCAAAAACAAGTCCGACATAAATCCAACCATATCAAACATAATATTAAATGTGAATCCAAGCAAAGGAAAAGATTGTTAGACTAAATAAAAGAAGATATAACTATATGCTGTCTACATGAGACTCATTATATTCAAAGTTGCAAATATGCTGAAAGTAAAAGAATGGAAGAAACCCCATACGATGAACAACTCTAAGAAAACTGGAGTGACTACATTAAAATCGGACAATATAAGACAAAAATGTTACTGGATATTTTATAATGATAATAGGGTCAGTCGATCACAAATACATAAAAATTACAAACAGATATATTGCTAACAACAGAGTCCCCAAATACTTCAAGGAAAACCTGAGAATTGAGAGGAAGAATAGACAATTCAACCATAATATTTGGAGATTTCAATAACTCACTTAAAAAATTTTTTTCTGGCTTTATTGAGGGATAATTGACAAAAATCATATATATTTAAGGTGTGCCACATGTACATTTTATAAATGTATATATTGTGAAATGATTACCATAGTCGTTAATACATAAATCACTGTACATAGTTATTATGTCATTTTTGATAAGAAAGAGAACATTTAGGCACAAAATCAAACAAAAAATCAACAATTATATACAAGATATGAACAGCATTATAAAATAAGTTGAACTAAAAGACATCTATTGAATACTCCATCCAACATTAGCAGAATACACATTCTTCGCATGTGTACATGGAACATTTCCAGTGTAGACCACGTGCTAGGCCGTAGAACAAACCTCAACAGAGTAGAAGGACTGAAATGAAACAAAGTATGCTCTATAAAATGACGAACTGGAATCACAAATAAACAACAGACAGAAATTTGAAAATATTTTAAATTGTAAAAATTAAATCATATCGTGCCACAAAAACAATATATGAAAAAGAATTCAAATGAAAAATTAGAACATTAAAAAGACAACTATTTTTTCTAAGTAAAAAGGTTAAGTAATATTTTATATGTAAAATACGATTTATAAAATTCATTGAAATGTTAGCTTAAGATCTACACATTTAGCAGAATATACAATTGTCTCATTTCAGAAATTAATGGAAATTTTCTACAATTCATTTATACAGAACATAGGACAAAAAGACCACAAAGAAAAGGGGAGATAAATGGAATTTTCCTGCTATGAGGTTGCATTTACATAAACTGCTACTTCCTTAGCACTAAGTAGACCATGATAAGTAAAGGATTCATTTGCCAACCTTTGTTACAACCAGTAAATATAACTCACAAAATAAAGAGGTATAGGTAACATTCTTATTACTAATGTAGCTTAAAAATTACCAAAAAAACTTATATCCCATAATATACTCCTTGTCTGTTTCCCACTATGCTATACTACAATAATGTAACCCCACCACATGATACATACCTCGCACATGTTAGGAAGTGGAGAAACACTTGGGCAATCAATGAAATGAATTAACTACAGTACATTAGGCAAATAAAAACAGAAGAGATCCACTCTTTAGAAGATTACCTGCCTTTAAAGAAAAATTTATCTTATTGCTATAAAGATTAGGTTAATTAGGTATGAGAAGAAAATCAGCTAAATATCTACCAGGCCAACCATTCTGCTGAGAAAAACTAGGAAGACTTGAAGATATTTGAGATATTATCTGAAGGCGCTACCAACCCAAGGAAGCAGTCATTTGAAGAGACAAGAGCTCAGAAGAGAAGCCCAAGGGATGACATCCAAGTTTGGTAACTCTTCTTTCCTTAAGATACATGCAAACCCAAAGGAGGTGATTGAGAAGCCAAGAAGCTAAGCAAAAAGTTGTAGTTTAGAAACTAAACAGCTGAGCAGCTCTTTCAGTAGTCTCAAAAGCTCAGCTCAGGGGACACAGGCTGAGCTAACAGTGAACCAAAGAGAAAGGTTCTGGAAGAAAACCCAAGGGTTCATTTGACATCCCTGAGGGGCTATGCTCTCAAGGTCAATGCAAACTAGAGACAGAAAACACCTCACAAAACCTGAGATCCAGATTCAAAAGAACTAATTCCCTGAGGTGAACTATGAGATGAACTGTCTGCATGCTTACTGCTTCTCAGAGGCAAAAGCAAATGCTCACTAAAAGAAGAAAAATTAATTCATAGTTCTAATGATTTCTATTGTATCTTGAACAGAAAATAAAGCAAACAATTAAAAAAATATATATGTGCAAAAACCTTAATGGGGGAAAAGATTAGCATCAGGATTGAGATCCATTTTCTCCATTTATTTGGGATAAGTAGGAAAGAAGAAATAACGACTCGTGTTCACCCATACAAGTTAAAGTGAAAATGAGATATCATGGCACACCTATTAGAGGAGCTACAATTAAAAATACTGATCATAAACAACTCTGAAATAATACCTCTCAGGTGATTCAGCCATTCCACTTCTTGAAGTTTATCCAAGAAAAAATGAAATTATACATCCATTAAAAGACTCATACAAGAATGTCCACAGCATGGCAAAGTATGGAGGGCTTGGGTAGAATTAGGAGGGGAAAATCCAAAAGTACATAAGGAAATCTGGGGAAAGGGATAAATATGCTCATAGTTTTAACTGTGGTGATGGTTTTTTTCTTTCTCTCTCTGAAAGGAAAAACTCTGGCCTGAGCACAAAATAAGACACACCAGGAGACAGGGACTCAACCAAAGGGTATTAGGCAGGCAAAATGAACAAGTGGGCTGCTCTCTCAGAAGTGGGAGCAGCAGCGGGGGGAGTCGGGCTGGGCCTTTTATATCCAGTTAGGCTGAGCTGGACTGTTCCTATCGGCTAAGAAGGAAGGGGAGGGAAGCGAGCGGGGTTTAAGCTGAGCTGGGACTTTCTCATAGGCGGGCAAAATTGTGCGCATGGGAAGGTGACATAGCAGCTAGGGGATTTTTGTGGGTGGGGGGTTTCTGGGAAACTTTCTCAGGTGTCATTTAGTGTATCTTAGTCTTTTTTTTTTTTTTCTTTGGTTTTTGTGAGCAGTAAGTGGATCGCAACCCTTGGCTTGGTGTCGCCCGCACCGAGCTCAGCCAGTGAGCCCACCAGCCATCCCTATATAGGATCTGAATCTGCAGCGGGAGCGCAGCTGTACTTCCAGCGCTGCACTCCCCGGAATGAGCCATGGGGTCAGCCCGTATCTTGCTCTTTAATGCCGTTTTACTTTTCTGGCAGCGGGTATATTAGCCAACATTCCTCCCTCTCTGGTCTTAGATTGGGAGAAGGGCATTGAGATCATCTCTGGCTACTTCCTGCTGAGAAGGGGCAAAGAAAGGAGAGGGGGGACTTAGGAGGTGAGGGATGTAGGTTTGCTTAGTCTAATATGAGTGACCTAAACCCAGGCGCTGAAGATGGTAATTTCTACTGTTCAGAAGGTGAGGAATATCCCTTGGAGCCAAAGGTCACTGAGGCCCTCAAATATGTCTTCCACTTTTTGGATGTTAGGGAATAACCAACTGTCCTGCTGGAGGGTGTGAAGGAAAAATAGGAGACACGTCTTCACCATCTGATGGGGGCAGGTGCTCTTGGAGGCTGCAGTGAGGAGAGCTGCCTGGGCTATCGAGGTGATTTGGCATTGCACTGAGGTCAGGGCCTCTGCTGAAGCCTTGACAGCCACCTGGAGTTTTGGGGATAGATCTCTAGTGATGTCTACAGAATGCATAAGAGTCCCTGTGCCTAGTCCTATGGCCTCTAGGGAGGAAGTTAGGGAGTCCCTGATGACTAAAGGGAGAAAGAATAAGTTGAGGGACCAGTGAAACAGGTAGGCAGAGAATGGAACCAGATGCATTAAGAGTTTTGGAGAGGCTGCCATTGCATGAAAAGAAACCTCCAACATGGTCATGGGTTGTATGACTGGTTGTCCAGGTCTGTGTCAAATAAAATCTCCACCTGAACCCTGAGTCAGGTGTGACAGGGCTAAGGAGAAGCAAAATCAGAAAGGGGATGAAGATGTATGGAGGTTGTTCGCACATCCTGCATGGGGGTTACTCCCAATCAACCTCAATCTCACAAATGGGTGCGGCTATGGGCCAAGGCCAAGTAAATTTGAGTTCAAGCAGTTGCCACAGAAAAAGAAGAGAAAATGGGCCACACTCAAAAATCCAAATTTCCATGCAGTATGAGCAAGGAAGGGAAGAGTAGTAGTTACTCTGGAATTGGGTAGAGGGTGGGTACACGGGATAGATGAAGCTTTAAAGATTGTTGGGAGAAATGGAACAAGCAGGCTTGTGGGGCTGTAATGGGGTATTGGAATTAGTTTTTTGGAAAATTTGACATTTTTTGGTTAAATCTTGGAGAAAAATCTTATCTTCTGGGGTTACAGAGAAGAAAGAAGCTAAGAATATTTTCAGGTTATGTACACAAGGATGGAACTAAGAGCATAAGTAAGATAAAAGTTGTTGTCTTCATGGATCCTTTGAGGGATTCTCCAAAGGTGTTGGGGTGTGGGGGCTGTGACCATAGTTTTTAGTGGAAAAATGGTTTTGCCTTCTACCCCAACAATGGGCAGTGTGGAATAGGAGGTAGGTCCCCAAAACTCCGTTAATACTGGGAAAGTGGCACCAGTATCAAGGAGGAAAGAAATGGGACAGCCCTCAACTGCAATATGTACCCTGTGCTCCCTGGTGGTGGTGAGGGCTGTCATAGGTAGAGGGTGCCTTGGGCCCCATCAGTCATCTGATGCCAGTCCTAGAAGGCTGGGTGTGGGGTTAGAGATAGGTCCTGTCTCCCTATGGAGGCTGGGGCAATCCACTCCTCAGTGACCCGGAGTGCGGCATTTTGCACATGGCCTTGGTGGTGGCCTGGGGTTGGGGCATGATTGTGCCCAATGTCCTTCCTTACCACACTTAAAGAAGGGAACCAGAGGTCCCTTTGGTGTGGTTGGACCCCATGAAAAGGCAGTCAGTGGTGAGGGTGTGGGCCCCTTTAAGGCCTGTGCCAGTAGTTGGTACTTTTGGTGTTTGGCCTTATCTTCTCAGCCATTATAAACCTTGAATGCGGCAGCCAGTACTTCATTTTGAGGAGTGAGGGGCCCCCTTTCCAATTTCTTTAATTTGCTCTTTCTGTCAGAGGAATTCTGGTTTAAAAAAATAGGTCATGAGAAGTTGTCTTCCCTCTGGGGTCTCTGGGTCTATGTTAGTATATTGTAAAACAGCCTTAGTGAGGCGATCTAAGAAAGAAGAAGGATTTGCATTTTTATCTTGTACTATTTCTTGGATTTTTTCATAATTAACTGGTTTTTGTGCAGCCTTTTTAAGCCCTGCCACGATGCAAGTAAGAAACTGATCATGGGGGGGCCAATCCAGGGGGTATGTTATAATGCCAATGAGGGTCAGTTTCTGGGACAGCTTGTGCCCCGATTGTTTTGATGGACTTCATCTCCGTGTGCCCTGGCCTCTAGCCAGACTCGTCCACATTCTTCTGGCAATAAGGAATTTGTGAGGACAGTGTGGGCATCATGGAAAGTTAAGCTATAGGCCTGGCAAAGGTATTGGAATTCCCTTGTGTAGAAAACTGGGTTAGTTGTATAGGAACCCAAGCGTTTCTCAATTTGGGAAAGATCAGTCATGGAAAAAGGGACTTGGACTGTAATGATACCCTCTGCTCCTGCCACATCTCAGTGAGGAGCTAAAAGCAGAGGTTGGACTGGGTGGGTGGGTTGGGTTTCCTGGGCCCGGGATCATGTATGAGGGGGGCTGTAAGGATGTGCTGGCACGGGAGGGACAGAAGGGGCAGGAAGAGCCGATGGCGGTTGGAGTCGGGGAGAAGAGCATCCCCAATATGGGGGGCTCATCAGGGGAAGGGGAGGAGGGGTCTGGCAGAGGAGGCTTAGAAGCTAATAAGACCTGTTTGGGGGCACAGGTGGCACATAAAGGAGGGTTAGAATGGAGGTAAGAAAAAGCCTGGACACAGGGAATTTCGGCCCATTTCCCTGATCACTCACAGAAGTTATATAAGTCCTGTAGAATGGGGGGGCTGAGGCGCCCAAAGGGAGGCCACCTGTTTTGATTATCTAAATTATAGTTGGGCCATTCTTGGGTGGAAAACCTAACAAGTTTGTTTGGCTTAATATCCAGAGTCAGACCCCAAGTGTCAAGATCAGCCAGGAGACATGTTAGAGGGAAATTGCCTGGAAGAGACAAGGCACCCCCATGAGAATGGAGGGGGAAGTACCGGACCCGAAGGGGCATCCCCACTTCAGGTGGGGTACTGAGAGGTCTCAAACCACTAAAAGCGGCTGTCACTGGTTTCTGGCAGTTGAGGGACCCTGGAGGGTCACAGAGCTTGGGGCACCAGGTGCCAGGGCTTGTGAGTGCCTGGAGGGCAGAAATGAGAAACCCCGCAGTGAGTGAGAGGGCAGGGAACAGGTGGACCCTGCTTAAACCGACCAAATCCCAAAGAGAGAGAGAGAGGGAGAGAGAGAGAGAAATGAAAGCGGTAATCCAAAGACTCACTGATTAGAAGGCCAGTGTTGGATGTGCTAGTGATGATCGGGAGGAAGGGCCAGGCTGAGTGTCGTCACTGGGTGGGCTCTGGGCCATGGGCAAAGAAACGGATGGGGTCCAACTAGGGGTGGGGAAACCCATCCGAGTCATGGCACCAATGAAAGGAAAAACCCTGGCCCAAGCGCAAAATAAGACACACCAGGAGACAGGGACTCAACCAAAGGGTATTAGGCAGGCAAAATGAACAAGCAGGCTGCCCTGTCAGAAGTGGGAGCAGCAGCAGGGGGAGTCGGGCTGGGCCTTTTATGTCCAGATAGGCTGAGCTGGACCGTTCCTATTGGCTAAGAAGGAAGGGGAGGGAAGCGAGCGGGGTTTCAACTGAGCTGGGACTTTCTCATGGCGGGGGCAAAATTGCCTGGTGTGGGAAGGTGACATGGCAGCTAGGGGATTTTTGTGGGTGGGGGTTTTCTGGGAAACTTTCTCAGTGTATCTCAGTCTTTAATGTCGTTTTACTTTTCTGGCAGAGGGTATATTAGCCAACTCTCTCTCTCTCTCTCTCTCTCTCTCTCTCTCTCTCTCTCTCTCTCTCTCTCTCACACACACACACACACACACACACACACACACACACACACACCAAAATACATAGCGTTTATTTTAATTTGTTCAATTTATTTTAAATCAATTTTACCTCAAGTTGTTAAAAATTGTGTGGTATATACCAAAATACATGTCTAAGGGAAAATTTAAGGCATTAATGTAAACGATGAAATCCTGAAAATTTAAGACTTAAAAATACTTTTCATAAAATTAAAAAATAAATCAAGAATTTAAACCAAAATTTTAAACAAGAAAAATTAAAGTTAGCCTTGGTTAATGAAACCAAAAACAAAAACAAAAACAGGCAAATGCAAGAGTTTTCTCTTTCTGTGAAAGGACAAAATGTGATAACCCCCTGGCAACAATGATCAAGGGAATAAAAAAGAAGATACATGTTATCAACAGCAGGAAGGCAGAAGGGATCATCACTAGTATACAGAAGACATGTGCATTACGTTATGAGCAAATTTGTGCTAATAAATTTAAAATCATGAAATGATGAAATAAAATATAGCAGAACAGTTAAACCAGGAGACCTCAAGGATTCTTTATTCAATAAACTGCATCTTTATAGAGAAACTTTCCTATAAATGAATTCCAAGTCTTGGAGCCAGAATTCCTGATTTCTCCCGTATAATTGAGAATTAAATAACAGCCAATATTGCACAACCTCTCAATAGGAGAGAAACAGTGAAAACTGCCCAAAATGTTTTATAGGACCTGTAGAGCTAGAGCTGGGGTCTGGAACTCACAGACCCCTCAAGCCCATTTGCAAACCCGTCACACACAGGTCGATGAGCTAGGTAACCAGCAACAAAGGTCCTTGGAGCCTTGGTTGAAGAAGGAATAGTCTTTATTCAGCACGCACAACACTATGAGCTAGGAGTACAAAAAGAAACGCAGAAACTCAACTGCTACCGGCAAAATCTAAAAAAAAGAAAAAGAAAAACTGGAGTTGAGAAGCTGCCAACAAAGTAAACATGCTCTATTTTTAGATGCGCGCTCTCTGCCAGCCAGCCTGCTTCAAACTGCAGAACACACAAAAGCAACAACTAGAAAGACACATGGGTGCACATGCACACTAACTCTACCCACACAACTTGTTTACAAGAAATGTACTCCTCAACCCCCAGCCAGACCTGAGCTGAGGGAGTCTGACTCAATTATTCCATTTTCCCCAGACCTCCTGGAATTTGAGACAGGTTACATTGAATCTACCGATCAATTTGGGAAGAACTGACATCTTAACAATATTGTCTTCTAATCCATGAACATGAAATGTCTCTGCACTTATTTAGGTTGTCTTTTATTACTAGTAGCAGTATTTCATAGTTTTCAACAGACAAGTCTTTCATGCTTTTGTTAAATTTGTTCCTAAACATTTTATTCTCTTCAATGCTATTGTGAATGAAATCGTTAAGTTCATTTTTAGACTGTTCATTGCTAGTATATAGAAGTATAATTGCTTTTTTCATTTTAGTCTCAGGTCCTCAAACTTGCCAAACATGCTTAGTTCTAGCAGTTTTTTGTATGGATTCCTCAGTATTTTCTACACACAGGACCATGCCATCTGTGGATAAAGACAGTTTTACTTGCTCCTTTCCAATCTGGACCTCCTTCTTTGTCATGTGCAGACTGGCTAACATACAATGCTGGCCCCCTACAATGCCGCATAAAAATGGCAAGAATGGGCATGCTTGCCTTATTCCTCAGTTTATGGGAAAAGCACCCCATTTTTCACCAGTAAGTATGATGTTAGCTGTGGGCTTTTTGTAGATGCACTTTATTAGATTGACAAAGGTGCTTTCTATTCCTAGTTTATTGAGAGTTTTTCCAATTAAATAACAAGTCTTAAATATAAGGTGCTTTGATAAAAAGATTTACATCAAGTGGTCAATCTGACAATGTTGTAAAAAGCTCATTTTTTCCTCTTTTCAGTGGTCATTGTGTCCTACACAAATTAAGTATCGATGAATCAATGGTTTGATTCCTTCCTAAAGAGAAGTTGGGAATGAAATAGAGCTCCTTACACCCTCATAATGCATGCTATTTGCTTCTGTTAAGAATTGTTTGCTTAACCTAAGTAACTCCATTTTACCCCACCTGACCTGCAGACTACCCCCCTTTCTGCATGAGAAACCATTGACTTTCTCATAGAAACAAAAGCCATTGCATAGAAGAAGGAGCCACACACAGTGACCTATTACATGGGAACAGGAACCATACACAATGAAAATTTGCATGCTTGATTGCTCTAATAGCTCATTCTTGGCTTCTGTAACCTAGCTACCTCACTTGCTTTGTGCAACTGGACAAACCTGTGTGCCAATGGGATGTAGTTCTTGCCTTTAAAAACCCCACAAGACCAAGGCCTGGGGCTGTTCTCCCTTGGTTGCTCCTTGAGAGATGGTCACTGGTCAGCTGGAGTGAATAAACTGCCCTTTTCTGCATGGGTGGCATTCATGTGGGAGGGTGCCTCACAACACTGAGAGGTGTGTTCAGATCCCCCAGTATTATGGTAGAGCAGATGCTCCTTCTGTTGTCCTGGAATGGGCTTTGTAGAGAGAGACATCCTCTTCTTTTCTTTGGTCTCTGCTGGTGACTCTCCTTGTGTCAATGCACTCCAGTGCCCGGTGGATCGTATGTGTGGTTGTTGTGGTGTCTAGCTACTTTTGCAGCAGCCATGGTTATTGTGGTGGGCTGTGGTGGGCCACACACATGGAGGTGATGTTTTTGGCATGCTCCTTGATGCTGGAGGTGTGCCTTGTCATTGGTGGGCAGGATCTGGTCTTCAGCCCATACCTCCGGTCCCTGGGTGGGCCCTGAAGTGCTGGAAGTGTGCTTGGTTGTGGGAGGGGGCCCAGTCCCTAGCTACAGGACTCAGGTCCCTGGGCCAGCCTGGAGGTGCTGGCAGTGTACCTAGATGTAGGAGGGGGGTCCAGTCCCTTTCTCTGTGCCTCAGATCCCTGGGTGGGTGCCCAGGCATTGGCAGTGTGGCTGTGCAGGAACTAATTTTGTCCTTTGCTTACTTCTAAAATGGGGGGACTTCCTGTGGGAAACAGTACATAAGCTGTGTGGTTGAGCTAAATTGCTGCTTTGCTGCTGATTCCCTAGAGAAGGCTTTTTGTTCAGGTCCGGTCTTAATGTTTGACCTTATAGGTACTTCTGGCTCTTCCAGAGACCTGGTGCACTTAGGTTGTATAGAAACACTGGTCTGGGCCTGAAGCTTTTCATCAAACTGCACCCCATGCAATTCTATATTCCTGACCAGTCTCCTTTGAATGGTCCTGCACTGACTGGTGTGCCAGTCAGCAATCCTTGCTGTGCCCCAGTGTTCCCCCGGTGGGCCCATCTCCCCCACCGCCCATTCTGCAAACACTTCCCACAGGACTGGCCATGTGAGGTCCTTTGTGATGACTCACCAGCCTCTGAGTAGCTCCTTTTTTTCAGTTGTTGTGGCTCCTCGCTCCTATGTGGGTCGGCTGGAACCTTATTAGTGGTCTTGCTGTCCTGGGGGACACCAAGGCCCTCTTCTCCCCTGCCACCTCCAAGCAACCCCATCCAGAGGGCACAGCTGGCTGCTTCTGCTGGCTTCCACTCCATGCACTCAGAAGCTCCAGCCTTAAAGCGGCCTTGGCTGATTTCAAAGGCATCACATTTTAGGGTTAAAAGACTTATATTGTAGTGATGGTAATAAAGTGATCTAAACATTAATGCAATCCCTATCAAAACACCCACAAAATTTGTAGTAAAAAATAGCCAATCTTCAAACTGATATGGAATTTCAAGTCACCCCCAAACAGCTAAAACTATCATGGCGGGAAAATACATAGTTGGCATGCTCACATTATTTAAGGGAAACATTTACTATGAAGCTACAATAATTGGAAGAATGTAGTGCTGGCAAAACTACATTCAAATACATTAATAAAGACAAACAGATGAATAAAGTAGGATTGAGACTCCATACACCTATGTTAACTGACATTTGTCAACGTTATCAAGAACACTGAAGGAAAAAAGTATGTATTCTACTAATAATGCTGGGACAACTGGACATCTACAGGCAAAAGCATGAAGTTGAACCCATACCTCACACCATGTATAAGAAATGAGTCTAATTGTATCAAGGGCTAAATGTAAGAGCTAAAATTATAACAATTTTACAAGAAATTGAAAAATCTTTATAAACGTTAATTCATAAGTTCACTAAGTGTGTTGATGAGAAGGTAAATGTAGAGATACATAACAAAGCAAATATAGCAAAGCATTTATTTTACCTGTGTGCTTGCCTTGGATTGAATGTCTCCCCAAAATGTGACACCCCACCCTTTGTGACAGCGTTAAGAGGGCGGAAAATCTTATTATAATCACTGAAAGGTGTGAGACCACACCATAGCAAATGGATTAAAAATGGTGGCCAGGGGCGTGGTTCTGAGGGTTTTAAAAGAAGAGCACATGAGAGGTTAGTCTCTCTGTGCTCTGCCATCTTCTGCCATGCGAGACTCTAAAGCCACCACCAAGGACTTCACCAAATGTGTTCCTTGGACTTTGGAATTCACAGCCTCTGAAGGGGTAAGCAATAAATTTCATTTACTTTATAAATCACCCCATTCCAAGCGTTTTGTTATAAGCATCAGAAATGGACTAAAACAGTGCTTTATTATTTCACACATTCTACTTTTGTATGTGTGAGTCCTTCCAAGATAAAATATTGCGCAGATAAATAGATACATGTAACTTTAAAAAAAAAATTGGTGAGGTAGGAATATATTAAATTAACAGAGAAATTAATGTCTTGCACAAGTAATAACCAATTAAATTACAACAGGTTTGGATACCTGTCCTGGCCAGACACCAAACAAACAAGTAAATAACAATGAAAAAAGAACCTTTATGTATAAAGGTAACATAAAATAATAAAATGGATACGGATATGTTTAACAAAAAGTGTGCAAAAACTCTATGAAGAACATTCCTAGATACACAAAACTCCTCTTTAACAGTTAAAAAAAAAATTCTTGAGTACAACAACTGATCATCACAATATGGTCGACTGAATAGTTCAAGCCCCAGCTACGGTTCTCATTCCTCTGGACTGTGGTGAGTCCTGGAGATGCTCTGAGATGGTCAGATGCCTGGTCATTCTGCTCAGGTCCAGGATCCCCACCCCAGGCTTTTCTGACTTTGCTCAATTTAGACACTGTCTGCCGCATTATTTTCCTGCTTAAATGCCTCGCACCCATCCCTACCCTGATGCAAACATCCCTACCCTGATGCAACATAAAGTTCTCACTTAGAGTGATAGATCTTTGTCCTTTGGCCCCCTCAGTCTCACCCCTCTGTGATATCAAAGGCCCTGCCCTGAGGGGTGAAGGGATAATTCTACAGACCCCACCCTTCCCCCTACTTTTGCATCTTCTTAGGGCAGGGACCTGCTGCTCCCCAGTCCTCCCCTTCATAGTCAGGTTGAGTTTACATTCCCAACCTCCCTCTGGAAAAATGTACTCTTCCTGGGCACAGATAATAAAGAATTTTATTCCATCCCTGAGAATGTCAAGGTAGGAGATGGTGGTTAGGAGAAAAGGAGACCCAAAGAGGAAGACCAGGGAGAGAGGTTGAGTAATGGAGAGAGAGAGAAAATGAGAGGATAAAATAGAGGTAGAAGGGGAAAGACTGAATGGCATGGATTTGGAGAGGCACAATTAAAGTTGGAAGGAAGTTATCTGACAAAGAAGCAGAGGAAGAAATGCTAATAAACATCATGGAGCATCAACACAGAGATGAAGGAGGGCAGAATGGGAGGTGGAGGGACCATGACACACATTGTCAGTGGGGCAACAGGTGAGATTCCAAACTCAATAGATTTTTAAAAATATGTTTCTAAATTACTTTCCCTTTTGAATTGACTGTGTCAGATTTAGATTATGAGTTCCTAATGCTTTTATAGTCTTTATTATATACCAAAAATACTCTTTAGTGTTTAGTAAATGATTTTACACTATTTCAACATGCATGTGGTAAGGATTTCAATACTTTTTGTTTTTGGGTAATCAGTCAAAATGTAGTTTAACCAGTAAGTCTAATTTTTAACAAGTCCTTTTTCATTATGAGGTTTTTTAAAATAGTGTCTCTGTGACCTAAAATTTTCAATAAATAATCTCTTCTCCTCCAGTTCCTTTTTTCCTTCTGCAGATGGTAAGTGATGGGCTGGATTGATGGGGAACTTTGTTACAACAGAACCCATCTGTTCATGATGAATAAACTGCACAGAGCTATTTCCATAACTGGCCCTCTTTCATATTTTCCAGGCCAATAATAATGTCTTCTCTGTTGTTTATATTTTGTAACTTAATGTGATTTCCTGAAAAACGGAAATTAAAGGCTTGAAATCATTGTGATTTTAAAAATGGGTTACTGGGTTACTGTTACATACAAGCCCCAAATCTGAGAGGGCACTCTCATAGTGTTTATCACCCAGAGGTCCAGTGGGCAGAGACATTTGTTTATTAGACTTACAATAGATACTGATGGCGGCTGGTCAGCAAGAAATCTGTGCCACCATGGAGTACATACAACAGTTAAATAGTTAACAGATCAAAATAGGGGAGTAAATCATTTCCAGGATTATGTGCAGACCCTCATCCAGCTCACAAAACTCATAGCCCACCTGAGATATGGCTGGGGAGACAGGCTAATCTACCCACTACTCTCCTGATGCAAGTGTGTTTGTTCACTGACTTAGGGTCTCTGCTCCCTTGAGCATTCTGTTCATCTTAAAGGGGAGGGAACTCTGGTATGCACAGGAGTGGGGACTAATGCTATGTCCAGCATTTACCCTACAGTTGTCAACTCTGAGTTAATTTACATATTCAACGTACACCAGAACAAGTTTCTACAAGCTTTTTTATTATTATTCTGGAAATAGACATGATTTGTTGATATAAAGTTCATGTTATGTTACACTTCTCACTGTGTAATGGAGACACGAAAATGAGTACTCAAAGCTACATGGATGCACTGAGAAGCCCGAAGTGACTGCACCTCAGCAAGTCCTCTGTTAGAATGAGAAAACTGGGTACAGCCCTAATTCAGAGTTAGCTTCTGTTTTTTATTGTAAAGAGAAGGAAATTTCACAAGAAAAAACAGTTGATTCAATCATTTCGAAAGGACACTACGACATGAGCAATGTGACAGAGGTTATCTATGTCTAACTATAGCTTGAGCAATGGAAACTAGTAACATCATTTAAATCTAAGTATAATTGTCTCTGAAGTTTCTATCAGCAAACAGCTTGCCCATAGCAAACATTTTTTCACATTTTTCCCTACAGCAACTCTTTAAAATCTCTTAACAGGATCAGTATGTCAACCACCTATTGGCTCTAAAATCAAAAAGTATACAATCCCATACCTAAACAGTGATTATAGTTAATTAGAAGGGCTGTTGCCCAGCTAGCTGTGGGCTTTTGCCACCCGGCCAGGGACTTTTGCCACATACATGCATTACCTAAAAACTCTATTCTAAAAATCAAATGAGAATCAAGATGTCTAACCCTCTACAATGTTAAAATAGATCTGTAAGAATAACAATGAAGAAAATCAAAAAAGAAAATTTATTTAAAAATGTGAAAGGATGGGAAAACGACTTCAATACTTTTGGAAGCACATTTCATAACCTCTATAAATAAACATTCAATACTGGCACATAAATTGACACACAGAAATGAAATAATGTAAACTTCTTCCAGTGGGGGAAAAAATTGAAATTTCAAAATTCCTTTTAGGTACATGGGAAATTTAGTCCACCGTAAATGTGATATCTTAAATATCTGATTACGACAGACCAAGCAGACATTTCTAAAAGGAAGACAAACAATCAACAAGCACATGAAAAAAAAAAATGCTTAACCTCACTAATCATCAAAGATAGGCAAGTTAAAATCACAATGAGATATCTATCATCTCATCCAGTTTGAATGACTATTAGCAACAAGACAGAAAATAACAAGTGCTGGTAAGAATTTGGAGGTAAAGGAGCCCTCCTACAGTATTGGTGGGAATGTAAATTGGTACAGCCACTGTGGAAAACGGTATGGAGGTTCCTCAAAGAATTAAAAATAGATCTACCTTCAGACCCAGCTATCCCACAACTGGTTATATGCCCAAAGGAAATGAAACCAATATATCAAAAAGACATATGCACTTTTGTGTTCATCACAACACTATTCACAATAGTCAAGAGGTGGAATCTACCTACATGTCCATCAATGGATAAATGGATTTTTAAAAAATTAACAAACAGACCTTGGCATAGATACACAATGAAATACTATGCAGCCAAAATAAATAAATAAATAAATAAATAAATAAATAAATTCTATCATTTGCAGCAATATGAATGGAGACATAAACCATCATGCTGACTGAAGTAAGTCAGGCACAGATAGACAAAATACTACATGATCTTTCTAATAAGTGGAATCAAAAAATTATAAAGGTGGCTCCCATAAAAGTCAAGCAGAATAATGGTTACCAGAGGCTGGGAGGGGAGGAGGGGGCCAGGGAGGAGAAGGAAGGGACCAACAGGTACAAAATATGCTAAGTATATGCATGTAGTGAAACAACATGCTGTACCCCCAAATTATGTATAACTAAGTGTTAAAATAAAATAAAAAATATTAAATGACCTGACCTTCACTTAAAGAGGAGAAACTGCACTCAAAAAGAAGAAATAAAACACACTTAGGTGTGACTTCTCATTCATCAGACTGACAAAATTTGAAAGGCTTGAGAACACATCTCGTGAGGCTGTGGAGTCATTTTCAAGGACTGCTAATGGGAATGCAAAATGGCAGGAAATTTGACATTATTTACAACTATATATGCATTTATCTTAAGCTTGAAATTTTAATTCCAGAAATTTACTCTGAAGACTCATGTCCAAAACTGCCAAAAGTGATTTAACACAACATTAATTTGTACATACCATGAAGTTGTGTGCAGGGATCAAACAAAATGAGGTCAATACATCTGAACTGATGTTTAGTCCAGGGTATACAATAAAATGACCACCAGTGCGAAAAGGTATCCACTATATGCTACCTTCTGTGCTTAGGAAATATATATATATATTTATATATATATATAAGTATATATACGCGTATATATATGCATATGCCTATACAACATATGCATATACATATACGCGTACATGTATGTATATATACATACGCATATGTGCATAAATCTTATTTTCTCCAGAAAAAAAAGCGAAAAGCACAAGAATCACCAAAGGGTGCCTAATCATGAGTGAAAATGGACTCAAAGTATCTCTACAGAAATACTCTAATTACAAAAACACAAATACTAGCTATACTTTGGAACACCCAGCTGTCACCCTGTTGGGAAAATATAAGGAAAATGGTCAGGTCCCCTTGGACATTTGGAGTCTTGCCGAGCATCTGAGGTGGGCACACGCATGTGCAGGGTGCTCCTTATTATTGTCTAATGGTGATTGTGCATGTGCATCTGGTTTTTTTATTTTTTTATTTTTATTTTTTGGATTATGGACTCGAGTATAAAGGACTAATGGTGCAGATGTGTGAAGCTTCTAGAGGATGCTCCCAGAAGCCATAGTAGGTTGGCTGCTCCTAGCTCTGAATAAAGCCTATTATTACTTCACCCATGGCTCCAAGGACCTTTCCCTGTTACGTAGCTCACAGACCCGCATGTGGAGGGTTTGTGACCCAGTCTGGACAATGTGCTCAGGGGTTTGTGAGCCCTAGAACTAGCTTTACATACCCTCTTAAACAAGTGACTGACATTCACCTTACCAGGAATGAGACACCAAGAATAAAATGTTATGTGCCTTCTGATAATGATGCACTACAAATATTATGACATTATTTCTGTGATATATGTGTCCAGATTTGTAACTAAATCAAATCATGAAATAGTTTTTCTATAAATCATTACTAAATATGTCACAAATTTTTAAATGAAAATCACGTTGATTTATTTGTAAAAACAATAAAAACAACAATAATAGTGATATAGGAGCCATAGATGTGAATTCTAAAACATCAACTCCTTAATTATTGAAAAACAGCAAAATCTTAGGTACAGTTTGGATGAAAGTCAAAACGTCAGTAAATACTGCTTCATTTTCCTACTGGGTGCCGAGCTAGGGCTGGGTCCGGCACTCACAGACCCAAGTCTGAGCCACAAACCCTTCACACGCTATTCTGGGTCACCATACCCCTCACAACAGGCTGAGTCACCAGAACCCTCACATGCAGGTCTATGAGCTAGGTAACGGGCAAAAACGTCCTTGGAGAGGTAGGTTCAAGAGCATGGCCACGTGGGCGGATGCCCCAGGCAGTAGACGCCAGCCAGCACCAGCCAAGGTCGCCATGCTGCCCATGCACACTAATTCCACCCCCAAACAATTTGCTTACAAAAAATGCGCCAACCTGACGGGCAGGCGAGGGAGCCTGATTAAATTATTCTATTTTCCCAACACTGGGTCAGTTCATAGATTCAGTCTCTGCATTTGCCTGAGGATAAGTCTTCAATTTGCCATTGTTTGATGTAAATCTTCTTTTTCCTACCTGGTCTCAGGCCATTGTTCTGGGGTTTGTACCTCCCCACCTTCTCTCTCTCATGAACACTGGTATACAAGCTTTGCACCCCCATTGGAAATTGGGACATCACTCTCTTTTGGTTTCCCTGTGCTTTGCCACTTCCCAGCGTATTATATAATAAAAAATGTTACGTCTGTCCTTCATACAACAAAATAAGTAAATAAATCCTTTTCCTCAAGTAACTAACAAACTTTTTAACCCACTGTACTTATTGCACTTAACACAGCCTGTCCCTTAGTTAACACCTAATTAGCCAGCGACCCTCCTGTATTTCCATTATTGTTTTTATCCAGAGGCAAAAAGTGATTTTGCTTACGGTTACTTACTTTGAGCTGCTGACGGGTGCCGTATGCCAGGGCAAGCAAAACAAAACTCACTATCACCTTCCAGAAGGTCTCTGCCAGTGGTTTTATAAAACCCACAGTGTTACAGTGTTGTTACCTTCATGCTTGCAGATCTTTAGATAACTTTAGAAAGGCTGATTGAAACAACTGTGGGGGAGGGTACCCTGTCTTTTCTCTTAAAGGATTTCTCTACCAGATGGAGGTAGAAGCATATTTGAAAAACATTGCTTTATTTATTTATTATTATTAAGTAGGGGTTGCTTTCAGAGTTTGTGATTTTTCTCTTTGAGAGACCCCCAGATATTTATTGGCTGACAAGTTTCTGGAGATGTTAAAGTAAATATGAATATGCAAAGACCAGTTGGATTACATGAATTCTAAAAATCACTGAATTGGGGGCAGGGAGAGTTTTTACCTATGATAAGGGTTTTACATGGGTGCCCACATCTAGGCTTCACTGAGAATAAACGTAATGGCTCTGCTGTCAACAAACAGCAGATCTTGGACTTGGCAAAACAAAGGGGGTGGGGGGCCTGATAATTTGATTAATCCCTCATGTTGACAAAATCTACGATATAATATTTGCAATTTTTCCAAATCGTTTTTAGAGTATTTCGATTAATTTCTCAAGAAGACCAAGAACAAATGTGTTTCTTACTATAATAAATACAGGACAAGGGTTAATAAAGTCAAGGAATTTTTTAAATAGTTGTTTGTTCTAACGAAAAGGAGCTTTATCATGCATAAGAAGGCAAAACAATCTTACACAGTTGAAAAAAGTTTAGTTGACAGTAAGAGAATTTAAGTCAGGCCCAAGTACATTACTTAACCTGCAACATCAATACTAAACGTTCTCGTTCTTACTGTGTTTTGTATTTCAACAAAGAGACTTCTTAAACTCTAAAAAGGGGTTCAGTGTCTGGTTTTGGATTTTGAACTGATTCACTGTTAAACTTTTCAAAACACTTAATTATGCCAGATGTTAAGTTAACCTGGGAATTCTTAATAGTCTTCAAAGGAATTTTCTCTTATTTGTATAACAAGCAGGTGGTTAGATCTTCAAGCCAGGTGCCTAGGCTAAACTCCACCTACAAGGGGACTTGGAGGTACTATGTTTGCGGATATTCGCTTTTCAAAGAGAAGGCTTCAAGGATGTTAAAAAAGACCTTCCTGGGGTGTCATTCTGCCAAGAGGCTTAGTTACTTTTGTAAAAGATTTGTGTGCACCTCAAAAGGAATGAAAAAGAAGGCAAGAGCCTATCGGGCTGGATCACAGAACCTTCTATCTCATCCTGTGCAGGTGCTGAGTCAGGTAAGTGAAAGAAAAACTGCACAGCCACGGCTGGCAAAGTGAACATGCTTTATTCTTAGACATAAGGCTCTGCTGACCAGCGGTTCAAAGCCGCTGCCTTCCGTACTGAAGAGTACGTACGTACACAAACAGCAGTGAGCCAAAAGGGTTCCCCAGGGTGTGCATATGCACGAACTCGACTCCCACACAATTTGTTTACAACGGATGTGCAGAATCCTACCAAGCACATGATGCGGGGAGCGGGCCTGACCAAACCGACTGCACTTTCCGCACAGAGTCACTTTTGAGAGCACTGGAAACTGATATTTTACTTTTCTTCAGTCTTACCTTTTCTGCCCAAATATAAAGTGCTCCTTTAAACTCCTCTCATCAGCAGTCTAGAACTGCTGCTTTTGATTTTACAAAACATGTTTGCAGTTTTGTCAATCTCTCTACTTTAACCTATGAATTTTTTGTGATCTCAATCAAAATGTTACCAATAGGTGAGGCTTGGCTTGCCCTCCCACCTTAAACAAATGACCCGGAAGTCCAAAAGTTGATGCAAGGATTGGAAGGTTTATTCAGATAACCTAATTGGGGTGGTAGTTACTCAGGCATATGCATTTGTCAAAGTTTATCAACGTGGAAATAAAACAACAGTGCACAAGATCTCATGTAGATTATACTAGACATTTTTTTAAGTAAACTAATATGAAATAAAATATTAAGTTACATAAAATACTTTTGATTTCTAATGGATATTTGTCATATTTTACAATGCCAACACATAAAATATATTTAGAGGGATGCAGGGAACCCTCTGTTGAATTAAGCAAATGGTCAGAAATGAATCTGTGCATATGTGGAAAATTAGTGTATGACAAAGTGACATTTAATATCAGTGGAAAAAATATCACCTAGTTCAGTGGTTATTATAAATTAGTATCTATGTAAGTAAATCAGGAAAAGATATCTACATTACTCTTCCACTAAAATATTTCTAGATGGTGCAATTACTTTTGGGTTAAAAATAGCCAATATTTAGTTAGTTATTTACTAATGCCAACCTCTGTTCTAAGTACCTTTGATATACATTTACTCGCTTAATGATTTCATACCTGTACTCATTTGGTCTTTGGTACAGCCCAGTTAAGGCTGGTTTTGTCAGTAGTGGTAACGGTGGTTGTGGTAACAGTAAAATAGTAAAAATAGTAAAAGTAGTTGTTGTGGTAGTGAAAGCTGAGGAAATTGGGATGTGGACAGGTTAAGTAAATCTTTCAGTGTCAGGCCTTATACTACGTGACAGAGAAGGGAGTCAAACGTGGAGAGTTTGCTTCTAAAACCCATGTTCTTAGTTTGATCCCTGACCCCCTCTATGTACATTTTAAGTGTTGGCATTGTGCAATGTGGCAAATATCCATTAAAAATCAAAAGCACACTTAGTGCTTATAGTCTAAATTTCTATTTAAAATAACAAAAATACTTCCCTTCAATACTGCTAAAATAATATATGTAAACAGCGGTTCCTCTGCTGGGTATGTACCCCACAAAATTCATGCAGAGCTTCTCCCATCAGACATGAGAAAGAATGTGCCAAGAACAGCATTGTTTGTTATAGCTGAAACCAGAAAGCGTCCAGTTTGTTATAGCTGAAACCCGAAAGCGTCCATTTGTCTGCCCAACAAAAGTAGAATGAAATACATGCCTTTCTCTTCTTATATTAAGCAAAAGAAGCTGCACTAATATTTTTATTTTTATTTATTTAAAATGTCAAAGAAAAGTATTCAGTGGTACTGTTATGGCATGGTAAGGAATGCTTTACTGAGGACCATCACAGTAGGTATAGGGACCACCACAATGGGGTCTTGCAGTGGGGGAGACAGATTGGACTCAACTCTAAATACAGCATGGGCAGTGGGGATTTATAGCCGAGGAGTGGGGTGTGGGTCCATGGATGGAAAATTACTGAGAGGAGTCATCAGGGGTAAAGGGGATTCTTGCTAAACCAGCCTAACTGGTTTTTGCTGAAGTCAGGCCAGGGTGACCAGATGGAGAATTGTGGAGGATGAGGACATTAAGGGTGATCAGATACAGGGAGAGGAAATCCTTAGTACATTGATTTAGCAGGGTTCTTTGTTAAAACTGGATTTTACAAGGAAGTGCACAGATGAGGCTGTGAGAAGGTTCAGCGTTCTCGTGATAGCTTGGCCAAGCAGAAAAGTTCAAGAAAAGGAAAATTAATCTAGAGTGATGAAGATCAAAATATAGTTTATTTCTTGGAGATTTGAAAGAGAGGTTTTAAATATCACAAAGTAGTTCAAGTAGTTGTTTAAAAGATATTGCAGGTGGTGGTGGTGGGGGAGAGGATGGCCAATTAGTTCAATTGGTTAGAGTATGATGCTGTTAACACCAAAGTCTAGGGTTGATTCCTGTACCAGCCTGTCAGCCAGCCTGGGGGTGGGGGGGGGTGGGGGTCGGGGGGAAGCTGAGGGGCAATACATATTTTTTATTTGACATAAAAGCTCAGATGAAGAGTATTGTTTCTGGGCCGGCCCGTGGCTCACTCCGGAGAGTGTGGTGCTGATAACACCAAGGCCATGGGTTCGGATCCCATAAAGGGATGGCCGGTGAGCGTGGTGCTGACACCACCAAGTCAAGGGTTAAGATCCCCTTACCGGTCACCTTTAAAAATATATATATATATAGACACATATATATATATTTATACATATATATTGGTCTGTGAAATTAACTTGTTTTTTGAACCTGTAGCTTTGTTTCAAAAATCAGGATATTTAGCTGTAATGTATGTTTTAGTGTTTCAGAGTTTTCTTATTTGGGGCATTGTGGGGGTTTTTTGTTTGTTTGTTTCTTTCCTTTGGCAGCTGGCCTGTACATGGATCTGAACCCTTGACTTTAGTGTTATCACCTGGGGCTGGGTTTTGGAATGTATGTACTGAAAAGTTGATTTTCATATAAGACAAGTATTTTGAAGATCGATTTATTTTTATTCTACAAAGTGATGCCTTTTTTGGGTAAATTGCTAGTTTTCTACTCTAGCTTATGTGCAAATTTTATAACGTCTCTGGTTTAGATTATCATTGAAATCTCAACAAATTAGCCATATTGGACCCCAGTCCCCATCTTCCCAACCCCATAGTCTGAACAGTCCATAGTTTCAACATTTTATCTCTATTTTTTTATTTCATAAACTTAAGAGTTAATTGGCATTGGAAAGAAGTAGATTGTCAGTGTTACAAAATAATTTTAAAAAGACAAGCGAAATGATGACTCTCATACACATGTAAAAGCGAACACGAGTTAAAGATTTTATTTTACCTGATAGACGTTACTTATCATCGATTCAAAGTATACGTCAGAGCGCACAGATTTATATGGAGTGCTCCATTACGGACTGAACTGCAAATGGAGGCAAAATCGGTGTTTGCACAGCGCGGAGGGGAGACAGAGTCGCGCAAAAAAGCTGAAAGACCAGTGAACACGTGGTCTTGGAAGGACTGGTCACGCTACATAGTTTTCCATCGCACTGCACATATATGTGTATGTATATTTTCTATAACATTTGCGTATGTTTCTCATCTGTATATTTGTGAATTACAACAGAGCGGAGTACCTCCTCATCAAGTTAAGCACTCTGTTATAACCATAAACAGAGGTCGAATCATTTCTGAAGGTCCTAATTCATAAACGTTAAATGTTAAACACCTTTACATACTTATTTTGGAATTAAGTCAAAGATGAAATAATACTAAAATTAAAGTGAATGCCGAGAGGAAAGAAATCAGTATCGAAACTAAACCTGAAGTCAGGACTGTAAGTCAGGGTAAAAAGGAACGTCCCCGTAGGTCTGTGTTGCCAGTGTTACCCCGATTGCCACTCAGGTCTGAGGAGCTGCTGAGGCGCTCCTGTTGCAGCATCGAGCAGGCTGTATTCATCGGCTGTGGATGGCTTCGCTGGTCCTCCATTCGTGAGTATGCAGCCTTGGTATAGCCCTCCCTGTATGTGAAGGTGTACACGCTCTCGTCCACGTTCACTCGGCTGCACAGTACTGAAGAGGGGTCTACGGGCAGCAAACGTCCACTCTTCTGTAGCAGTTTAGCCTTGCGGCGAGGTCGATACTTGTAGTCCGGGTATTTGTCTCTGTGTATGGCCTGTAATCTCTGTGCTTCCTGGAAGAATGGCCATTTTTCGGCTTCTGTGAGCGTTTTCCACTGGTATCCCAGCCGCTTGCTGATTTCTGAGTTTTGCAGTTTGGGATTCTCTAAAGCCATCTTGCGCCTCTGGTCTCGAGACCACACCATGAATGCGTTCATGGGTCGCTTGACCCGGTCGTGGCCTCTCTCTTTACCGTTTTCTTCCGTTTCACACCGATCATTTGAGCTAGGATTGCCCGTCCAAAGGAGGGAAGAGGTTTTCCTGGAGGCGGGGATATTCTGTTGCTTCACGTCAGGGCTGTGACTACCGCTGTTCAATACTCTGAACATAGCGAAAGTATATGACCGCTTTCCAAAAAAAAAAAAAAAAAAAAAAAAAGGTGGACTGTGGCAGAGACAAAACTCAAAAGCCTAAGCGTCAGGAAACGTATTTTACTATTCCAAACCTATTTCTGCCAGAGGCTTTGTTATCTCAACTTTTGTAATAAAATATTCATTTCTCCGCCCTGGACAACTCCCTCGACCCCGCCCCTACCAAACTACCAACCAGAGCCTTATGAAGCAAAACATAGTAATTCAATCACAAATTGCGTTAACTGCTCTACTGCTAATCCGCCGACCTGAAGACTCTACTATTGTCCTTCAAAAGAAAAACAAATTTTATCACCTATTTTTTTATTGTCCCTTTTACATCAAAGGTATAGCAAAGACAGATGCAAATGTTTATCGTTATCGTTGTAGATACATATTATCTTCACATAAACAGAACTTAAAGAGAACCTAATTCTGTTAAGCATACACATAGACACACCACTGGATGTTGAATTAATAGTAATCACTATCCTTGCTTCTTCATGTCTATGTAAAATGTAATTGATAATTCTACGTAAATTTTCTGCTGGCAGATAATTGAGAGTTTTATGCCATTGTTTCTGCTAACAATTAAGTATCATAATATTAATATACACGTACAGTTATTAAACGGCCACTTTCTGGAACAGCTAATACTACATTAAAGCATCATTCCGTTGAAAGAAAAAGATGACCTTGAAACTCAGTTCCAGTGAAGTACAAAGACATACCGAAAAGGGACTTTTTTTTTTTTTTTTTTTGGCAGACAGTAGACTAGTCTTTTTTAAGTCATTGTCTTGTTCACGTTTTAAAACACAGTCTTTTACAAATCTAAATTAAATTTCTGTCCAGTAAATTAGAGTAGCCCATTTATCATCTTTTACATTTCAGTTCCACCTACCTCAAAATTGAGCTCATGATTTACCACATGAAGTAACTGAATACCTCCTCCAAATAAATCTTGAAGTCAACTTGGGAAATGTCATATGAGATCTTTTCTGAAATAAAACAGGAGAAAACTCCCCCCACCTTTCCCTCGTAGAAGTTTTACAGACATATTTGCAAAACGGGAGCAACAACTATAGGTTGCAAAGGACTCTGCTAATTAAAAAGTTTCACAGAGACTGAATAAGAATGATGCCAAAATTCCTAAGAAAATAAAATAAATATCCTATGTGGTTTATTCAATACACGTTACAGTGTATTGACATTAGAAACTCCAAAACTATAATTACCTATATGCAGTCAGGAGATATGTATGAAACCCGTTATTTATATCCTTGCCATGTAGTGAAGTTTGATATTCAAAATACAAATAAAATGGTAATATATTCTTCTTTGATCCAATTTAAAGTGTCTTCATACAGAATAAGATGATTAAATTACACTCATACACAAAAACAGGTTTTCTAAAATTGACAATTGTTTAATAATGAGAAAAAGAATATAGCGTTTCAGGGTTGACCGGTTGCTCAGTTACTTAGAGCACAGTGTTATAGCACCAAAGTTCAGGGTTGAGATTCCTCTACCAACCAGTTACATAAAAATAAAAAAAACAAAATTTTAAGTAAAAACAAGAAAAAATGATATGTCCAACACATATGAACCTTGAAAACATTGTGCTGTGTGGAAGACGTCAGACACAAGAGTTCACAACTGAATGATTCTATTTATTTGTATGAAACATTCAGGAGAGGCCAATACATAGAGACAGGAAGCACAGTAGAGGTTGCCAAGGACTAGGTGGGAGGGGCAGTGAAGTCGCTACTGCAGAATTTCCTTTTGGGGAAGATAAAATATTCTGGAACTAGATAGAGGCGATGGTAGCGCAACATTGTGAATGTGTTATAGAATTGTAGACTTAATTTGTACACTTTATGTGTATTAGCCCCATTTAAGAGGAAAAAATGACAAAACAACAACAACAAACACACACAAAACACCTCACAGATATGCACACCATAACATAAAGTGGGAGAGAGGTGGTACTTAAAAAAAAAGGAAATTTTTTTTTATTGCTTTTGGGTCCATAGCTCCTGGGATAGTGCGTGGCATGTGTTAGGATTTTGAAATATTTCTCCAATGCTTCACTTCATGAAATAGGTGAAAATATCTCCAAGTTTGGAGAAATTAAAGTGGTGATCCACTTAAAAATATTTAAAAGGCACTGGTCTTTCTTTCAAGTAACAGTCTAACACAGAAATGGGGGATAGACAGGAAGGGAGAATTTATTTTACATCTATAAAATGATATCAACCATTTATTTGTAGTTCTTTGCATTTTTTCTTTTTTTCCAGTAGCTAGCTGATATGGGGACCCCAGCCCTTGATCTTGGTTTTACAGTGCTCTAACCAACTAAGCTGACCAGGCAGCCTTCACATATATTTGTATTTTGATGGGAATGTTTTGAGATAAAATTAGAGAGAATAAATAGAGAAAATTCACATAACTTTTGTGGGTTTTATTGTGTATACAGCATTAAACTGCACCTGTGTGTACTGTAGAAATTTAAATTAGGGCTATAAAGCAAGGTTCGGCAATTGAGAATAAAATACATATGTGTGACTCAAGTGCAATTCATCTCATTGGAATAATCTAAATTATTATTCTGTCACTCTTATTTGTTTTTATTCTGATTTAAAAAGGAACTGGGGTCTGCATGAAATTACTTGAATCCAATGTCTTTCCAGCATTTTCCTAACCCCACCAAAACATGACAGAGTCAATCTTTGTTATTAGTCAATCCCATTTGGATTTAACATTGACCAGACCATATTACTACCTGTGATTTAAGATTGCTTGTGGGTCTAATTCATGCAGCAATATTTAACAATTGCTGAGACATAGTCATCAGTGAATCCAAAAGATCGTATGTAGTCTTATAACACAATAGTGTCTTAACCTTTGGTTTACTGAATTGGGAGAGGGAATTGTGTCCCAGGAGCTCAGGGGAGCATATATTTAGCCTCAATACTGGAAGAACTTTTAATGTTGCACATGGATAGAGTGACTAAATATTGGCCCTGGTTGTTGGATTAAAATGGTTTGAAACATCAAAAATGCACTCAAGGGCTGGCTAGTTAGCTTATTTGGTTAGAGTGAGGTATTTTAACACCAAGATCAAGGGTCAAGGGTTTGAATCCCTATAAGAGCCAGCCACCAAAAAACCCAAACACACACACACACACACACACACACACACACACACACACACACACACACACACACACACACACACACACACACACACGGTTATAAGTTACTGCCAAAATCTTATACCAGCTGTGGTTCACTCATTTAAGTTTGTTTATGTGTCCATTTCCCCTGCAGCTTGCCTACGGGGCTGTTCTTTAAAGCCCAATGTTACAGGACACTAAAGAAACAAGCAACAAAGGAAAAGGTAGGTAAAATACACAACAGCAAAAGTGAACTCTTTGTGGAAAGACACATCAAATAAATGAAGCGATACAATAGAGTTATTCTAAATTTAGACTTCAAAAATTGTAATTAATATCTCATTCTTCTGGGACTTTGGAGTCAAATCTCCTTTCCATTTCTTTCTTTCTTGTTTTTAATCATGCTAAATTCTTCACACAAATATGGCCTTGAACGAAACTCAAAGAATTAAAATAGAATAGTCTTTTAATGTGTTAGGTACAAATTAATGCTCAGCTACTTAATTGCTAGGTTTTACTGTTTAAGACTTCAGTCCAACCGTCTAGCATCTGCTTCACTTACATGTGATGAATTTTATTGGTATCTCTTCTGCAGGAATTGCCTAATTTATCTGGGAGCTGGGAGTTGGGGGAAACTACCTGCAAAGAACCAAACCAAACCAAAACAAAAAACGTTACAAATTCATACCTACTATATTTAGTTTATAACTTTAAGATAATACTGCTACACGGGCAAAGGTTCAGATCCCAATATTGACCAGCTACCAAAAATGAAACAAAGAAAGAAAGAAAAAGAGTTAATGCTGCTTGTTTTTCTTTTTGAAACTCAGCCGAACATTTTGTTTTTTGGCAATGGCTTGTATGGGATCATAACCCTTGACCCTGGTGTTGTAACTGAGCTAACCTGCCAGCCCCCTTCAGCTGAACATTTTCTTTGTTTTAATTTATCATTTTCATCTCTAAAATATGCAAAATTGGGGGCTGGACACTTAACTCAATTTGTTAGAGCTCTGCCTTGTAACTCCGAGGTCAAGAGTTCAGATCCCCATAGTGGCCAGCTGCCAAAATATGTATATGAAATTGGCTCTAAAAACAAGGTTCTAATCTTAGGAAGAAATTTGGTACAGCATGAAATATTTTTCCATATCAGTAGTAACTGTATTAAAAATCACATATCTGCCAGCCAGGCCTGAGATAACTAAACAAAAAGCTGATTACGCATACAATCTTTCTTTCTACCTTGAAACAAACAGGTAAATCTCACTCCTTTTGTTTAACAAAGTTAAGGTTGCTTTTGATCTTTTTCAGGATCTCCCTTCTGTTTCTTTCTGTGGAGGTCAGCTATACTCCTCTTTCTCTAGTGAACAGCAGGTGTTTGGCCAAAAGCTGTTTTAAGGGTTTTCAAAGACATCTCATGAAAGCATTCTGTGGTGTGTCGTATACATTATCTTTTTCTCACTTTGTTGCATTAAGATCAAAGGCCACTGTTTTGAAATATTTCACTGAATGTCCAAATGTTTGGTCAACCAATGAACATATTTTGCATTTCTGCTGAGAATTTTTTTTTTCCCTTTAGGAATTTATATTTGAGAGATATTATCCTTTTCTAAAATTTATTTATTTTGGTGGCTGGCTGGTTCTGGGATCAGATCCCATAAACTTGATCAACAAACTGAGCTAACTGGCCAACCCTATTCTTTAGTTGTCATACATTTCACAAATACTTTTCCAACTTTGGAGTTCTAATTCCGTTTTTCCTTTTTATTCTTTAGCCTTCAAAACAATAATGTGATATTAATGTTATAAAGTACATCCAAGTGTTGGTTTTGTTTGAATGATAGTGGCTTTATATCTTATCAGCTAAAAGATATGGCTCTGTTGTGAAAAGACCTTTATGCTGAAACCTGCAGCAGGTTTCTGGTAACCACAACAGAAACATCTGATGAATTGTGGGTTTTGTATATTTTTAATATCACCTAGCAATTACATCTTGTGTGGAATTTGATTACAAACAGTTTTATCATGAGTCTGTTGATTTAAAAGCGGTAACCCTTTTTCTGTGTGGTCTCTTCTGTGACAGAGTTAGTAGTTTGTACTTTGCTGTGAAAACAACACATATTTTCAATTTTTAAATAGTTTTAATTATTATAAGTTATAGTAACAAGCTGGCTGATTAGCTCAGTTGGTTAGAGCGTGGTGCTGATATCAGTTGGTTATAATTATAAATCCCTTGTAATTCTTTAAATCCCTCCCAGCTTTTGTAATAATTTCACATTTCTGATACCACTCATATTTGCTTTATTTTTTCCCTTAATCTATATTATCCAGCGATATTTAATATTATAATTTTTTTGTAAATAAATAGGTTTTCTTATCCTTCTTTTCCTAATAAAACTCTTTACAATTCCTTTTTGCTTCTTAGCAGAGTTAATGTGTACTTAAACCTTCTGCGGGTGACAAAGAAGCTACAGATGAAAAACATAAGTTGATGGAAAAAATAAAATAAATTTATAACTAGGCTCACTTATAGTGAGTAATTTGCTTTCATGCTTCATTTAAAAGTTTTAATTTCAAGGCCAGCTGGTGGGCTTAGTTGGTTAGAGTGTGGTATTATAAAACCAAGTTCAAGAGTTCAGATCCCCTTACTGGCCAGCCAACAAATGCAAACAAACAAAACACAAACACAAAAGTTTTTATCATAAAGTGAGGATAGAAGTCTAAAGCAATCATGTACATGTCCCAGTGTAAATCTGTCTTACACAGGTTTTTATTATTATTGGTGGCATATATGACATTATGATTGTTATGAGAGATGAGCACTTTGCCTTTTTTCAAATCTTACACTAAGAGGGTATTTTTCCTCTTTAGGGGAGAGGAAGTAATGCCTTTCCTTCACTCATGGCTGACACTCCATGACAAAAGACAGATTAACATGAGAAAAGCACTCAAATTCACTTAATAATAGTTTTGTGTGACATGGGAGCCTTCAATAAAGGAGACCCAAATACCTGGGGAAACTTTCATATTTATGCTTAGGTTTGATGAGGACTGGATAGTTGTGTGGAAGTATGATTGAATAAAGGAGGTCTGATCTAATGGCAGTAAAGTGTGGAGAACTTAGCAAGGCCTGTGTATTCAGATTCTTCCTAGACTTTCAATGTCTTTGGGACCTTTTGTCTCAGTTAGGGGGAGGACCCCTACGGCATAAGAGGTCTTATGACCTACTTTAGGAGTAAGATCAGAGAAGTCTTTAAAGGCTAGCTTCAGGGGAGAAAGGCAAGAGAAGGGGAGAGAGATCTTCTTGCTTTTTCTTTTTTCTCATATGCCAATTTTTGGGTAGCATGCCCTGTAACCCCATTGTATACTATGGTGAAAGATGTTTTACAAGCCTTCTCCAATATGCATTTAGTAAAATGTGTCATATCTGGTAAGAGTGGCTCAATTTATTGGAGTGAGCAGGGCTGAAACCATGTTGGGATCTAAAACCACCTGGGCCACAGGAAGGAGGAGGGAATTTAAAACTGGAGAGTTTTTTCCTCTCCTCTCTTTCTTCCAGTCATTTTGTGGCTTACGTGTGTTGGAAAGTGGCTCCCAAATTGTCAGTCGAATGACCTCCAAAGTGTCACCAACACATACTTGTAGATTAGAAAAACCTGACCTTATTGATCAGGATGGAGTAAGAGAAACATCACCTTACAAAGCTTTTGCTCTGCATAAGAGTGGGGAAGGGAATGCCAGAATTTACTGAGAATGGAACATTTAGTGTAAGGCAGGTCTTTCCATGCAAGAGTTAGTGACAGATGGTGGCTTTGTTAGAATTAGGTAAGGATCACAAGACAACAGCTGGGATTGGTGGACACAGCAAGGCAAGCATTTTGAGGAAAGGGATTCAAAGAAACTGAGTGCACAAGCTGCATCTGCTAATGTTATGCCTTGAAAGGTAGATGATTTCTTTGGAAATTCCTGTCATGGATAATCTAACCATTTACCTGAGCCGAGAGACTCTCAGAAAAATAAAATCATGCTAATAAAGGTAGTGGAATAGCACAAAATTGTGTGAATGTGCACTGTAAAGTGGTTTCAGTTTTCAGCATCCAGGCTGATTTGGGGGAAATGGTTTTGGGGATCAAGTATTTTGTTCCAGTGTTGTCCTCTCATTTGCTCACGAATTAATTTTGTAAATCTTTTCTGCTTAGTGTTTGGAAAAACGCTAATATAATATATCCTTCCAAAACTGTATACCCTTATTTTTGCAGCTCTATGGTGTTCCAAATGTGTGCCCAAGAGTAAATTATTTTCATTTTCATATTTAGTACTTTAAAATATTGATTGATTTCTGAATCAGTCAATCCTGCAGGGCAGGATACTTCAGCAGATATAAGTACACTTTATGGCTACCATAGACTACAGTTTAATAATAATCATGCAATATAGATATATATTAAGCATATATGATATACATACATACCTGTATTTGTATATACGTATTGGTATATGTACGTGTATGTATTGTCTCAGCAAAAGCATGAGGACTTATAAAACCGGAGTTTCATTTATTCCGGGAGGACTTCTCTAAGGATGAATGATTGAAATAAAATGCAAAGATAAAAAGAAATTCTGATGGTGGTAGCAGAAGAGCATCTGTGTGGGGAAAATAGAATAATTTAGTCAGGCTCCCTGGCTCAGGTCTGGCTGGGGGGTTCAGCAGCACATTTCTTGTAAACAAGTTGGGTGGGTGGAGTTAGTGTGCATGTGCACCAATGTATATTTGTAGTTTTTGTGTGTTCTGCGGTTTGTGGAGGAGGCTGGCTGCCAAAGAGCTCATGTCTATGCGTCTAAAATAGAGCATGTTTACTCTACTGGCAGCTGTTCAGTTTCAGTTTTACTTTAGACCTTGCCTATAACAGTTGAGTTTTTGAGTTTCTCTTTGTACTGCCTAGCTGTTAGATGTGTGTGTGTGCTGAATAAAGGCTATTTCTGCTTCAACCAAGGCTCCAAGGACCTTTTTGCCAGTTACACAGCTCGTAGACCTGCATATGAAGGGTTTGTGAATGTGCTCCAGGGGTTTGTGAGCTCCAGACCCTTCCTCTTGCTCTACAGTTGGTGTCATTGGCAGGATTACACCACAGTCTGGTACAGTATTGTTGAATAGAAGTGGCAATACCAGACACAAAATATTGTCTTTCAAATCCTCTTCTTGGAAACCCAGCAATGCACCTAAACTCTATTGGGGACCCAGTTGTTCATTAGCAGAGGGTCCCTCAGAGGTCCAGGAATACCGCCAGAGAAGAAGCCCTAGCATTTTGGAAATATAAGCTAAAAAACAACAAGCAGAAACTTTTGAAAGGCTATGCTTATGTGACATAGGCATGTTCCTTCTTACTAATAGAAAAGGGTAAAGAGCGCATTACTCCAGGCCTCTGCTATGTCACAGCCACCAACTTCATTCATACAAGAGTATAATAACTCTGACTCTCTTATGGAGTCTTCAATTATGCATATTGTTTTCACAGTGCTTATAATCTATGTTTCTAGTTTATGAATCGAGATGTAACTGTTAGGGAAGAAGAAAATAGAAAGTGCCAATAAATGTAGTGCATACATGTCATAGAAAGTATATATTAGGTACTTTAAGTATGTTATGCTTTTAAAATCCTTCTGTCAGTTCTGGGGAATAATCATAATGTTTATTTTACAACTGAACAACCAATGTTGGGGAAAGAAAGAGATTATCGATAGGTTTCCTAATGGTAAATAATGCAGTGATAGGTAACGTGTAGAGGAACAGAGATATTTATGACTGTAAAGTGAGTGCTTTTTCCCAAATGTTTCACCTTCAATTATTTAAAGAAAAATTTTAAAAAGTAGAAAGAGAGATTATTCAGTTATAATTTTAAAAAAGTAAAATTGGATTTCAGTTCATCCTTCGTGAATTGCTGGTGATACTTACAGTAGAGCTAGAGCTAGGACTAGGGCCTGGAGCTCACAGACCCCTCGAGCCCGCACACAAACCCTTTACACGCAGGTCTACGAGCAGGTAAGCGGCAAAAAGGTCCTTGGAGTGCTGGTTGAAGAAGGAATAGTCTTTACTCAGTACACACACCTCTAGGAGTTAAACAGTCCAAATGGGAACTCAGAAACACAACTGCTACTGGCAAAGTCCACTGCAAAACGGAGCAGCTGCCAGCAGAGTAAACGTGTTATTTTTAGATGCGAGCTCTGCGGCCAGCTGTGCTTCACAAACTCAAGAACACACAGTAGCAATAACTGAAGATACAGTGGTGCACATGCAGACTAACTTCACCCGCACAGGACTTGTTTACAAGAAATGTGGCGGGAGCTTGACTAAATTATTCTATTTTCCCCAGATTTACCAATCCATTTTCTGATTTGGTTATGCTCCTTAGCTGTCTTCCCCCCCCCCCATAAGTATTATTGTGGACAGGGAGAGGGTGTTGTAGAGAAGGTCTTGGGAGATTTGGAACCCATAATAAAGAATACTATTGTTCAGAATAGGAAATAAACAATAATAAAAAAAGATGGTCTGCAGATAAAGGGCAACAGCATGCAAAATGATTTACAGAAAAAGAGTACTTGAACTTTCGAGAAATTCTCAAGCCTCCTCTTAATAAGAGTGTTTCTAATTAAAAGAGCACTGACCAAATATTGCCTCTTTCTCAGATGGGCACAAAGTACCCTCCAAAATTTGTTTGCATTGTGCACATGAGATGTTAGGGAAATAAACACTCTGAAGAAGTGTAGAAGAGTATGTTTGTTTCTTTTTTGTTTACTTTCTTTACTCACCTTCTTTTATCCTCCTGTCAACTATTTGTGTAGTTCACCGTATATTCCCAATGCTGTTTTTCTTTATTTTCTATATTCTCTATATTTATCAGTTCTAAATGTGTTTTGGTAAAGTCTTTAGAGTCCTGCATTACTTCATAATGGGAATATGTTTTGTAAAATACATCTTTAGGTGATTTTGTCACTGTGTGAACATCACGGAATGTACTTAGGCAAACACATGGTATAGCCTAGTACACACTTAGGCTGTATGGTATAGGCACAATTGTACATATGGTTTATTGCTGACAAGAGTGTTATGTGGCCAATGACAGTCTAAGGAACTTCATCAGTAGAAATAATTTTACATTTTCCTATCCTATTTCGATGCATTTTATTTATTTATTTATTTTTTCTTTCTTTCTTTCTTTCTTTTTTTTTTTGCCAATTACTCTGGTTAGAACTTCTAGTACTGTGTTGAATGGACATGGTACAAGTGCACAACCTTGTCTTGTTCCTGATCTTAAGAGAAAAAGCTTTCAGCTCTTTACTCTCGAGTACGATGTTAGCTGTGGGCCTTTCACTTATGGTCCTTATTTTGTCAAAGTACATAACTTGTATGCCTAATTTGGAGAGTTTTTGTCATAAAAGGAGGTTCAATTCTGTGAAATGCTTTATCTGCATTTATTGTGATGATTATATGATTTTTGTCCTTTAGGGTGTTAATGTGGAGTATTACATTTATTGATATATATGTGTTAAAATGTCCTTTCATCTCAGGGGTAAATTCCACTTGGTAATGGTAAAAGATCCTTTCAATGTGTTCTTAAATTTCGTATTTGTTAGTATTTTGTTTGAGAATTTTTATATCTATGTTTACAGAGATATTGGACTGTAGTTTTCTTCTCTTGTAGAGTTCTGATTTGGCTTTAGCATCAAGTTCATGCTGGTCTCATAAAATGAGTTTGGAAGAGTTCCCTCACTTTAATTTTTTATAGGAGGATGTCAGGAGCCATTTTTAACAATAGCCACCATTTTAACAAATAACAGCCATTTTATATAAGCCTTTCTCTTCCTCCTCAGAAAAGCCCGCGTGCGCCAAGCCAACACCTCTCCCACCTCCTCTTCTCATACCACGCCACTATCACCCCACTGCTTTTCCACCTATCATAAGCTGCCGTACCCTGTGACAGCCCGCCCCTTCTTCACTATGTATATAAGCAATCGCCTGACAATAAAATTTTGAGGCTTGATCAGAATCTTGTCTTGCCTCCATTCTGTGCATCTCCTGTCTCTTCCTCTTTTCACCAGCTACAGGTAGTCCTCCTCGAGCCCATGTTCTTACCTGTCCTGCAGGATGGGACATTTCTGGCACCCAATGTGGGGCACCAATCTACAAACTGGATGCTGCGCTTGGTCTTAATGGTGGCAATAGCAGCATTGACATCTTTGGGAACCACATCACCATGGTACAACAGGCAGCAAGCCATGTATTTACCATGGCGAGGGTCACATTTCACCATCTGGTTGGCTGGCTCAAAGCAAGCATTGGTGATCTCTGCTACAGTAAGCTGTTCATGGTAGGCTTTCTCAGCAGAGATGACTGGGGCATATGTGGCCAGAGGGAAGTGGATGTGGGGATAGGGCACCAGGTTGGTCTGGAATTCTGTCAGATCAACATTCAGGGCTCCATCGAATCTGAGGGAAGCAGTGATAGAGGACACAATCTGGCTAATAAGGTGATTAACGTGTTCAATGACAGAAGGGAAGGCGAGCATTAACTGGGCGAGGGAGTAGGGGCCTGGCTCCCCCGTGGATTTTTTGAATCCACCATCGTTGGCTCTTGGTATCTTTTGGGGGGAGGGGCAGAGCCAAAATTGATTTTTGATAGATTAGATACCAACCCCTATGCAAGCCAGGCATGCTCACAGGGAAACCCAGAGGAGGTCGGAGTTCTGTGACCTTCCCTTGTAATACTTTGTTTTACACTCACCCTGGTGTTCATACCCTGTTCTCCCAAAAGGGAGAGGGTAGACATGCCTCTGGTTATCATGTCGTCCCCATGGGGAGGTAGCCATAGTAGTCTTCTCCCGTGTCCTTTGATGCCAGCTGTTGATAATGAATTTGTATAGGTTTAGAAAGGACAGCATCAACTTGTTTCTTAATTAGGTTGGTGATATGGCAAAACACCCAGGGACCGAAGGTTATAAGTAAAAGGAGGCAAAGAAGGGGGCCCAAGACAGGGAGGAGGTAAGGGAGGAGTCCATTAAGTCCAGTCCAGAGCGGGTTTTTGAACAATTCTTTTCTTCGCTTGATGAGGTCTTCTTGTAATTTCTTGATTTTGTCTCAAACAATGCCAGACTTGTTAGCGTAGAAACAGCACCGTTCCTGTAAAGCTAAACAGATCCCTCCCTGTTCTGCAGTTAATAGGTCTAATCCTCTGCGATTTTGTAAAACTACCTCAGCTAAAGAATCAATTTGATCTTGTAAATCATTAACAGTTCCAGAGAGGGTTTGAACATCATCAATTAACTGATGAGATAATTTATTATAGGTGTTAACAGCGACCCCTATCCCCGTCCCACCGGAGGCCATAGCGGTTGTAATCCCCAAGCCTATAAGCAAGGAAATGACTTGGAGAGCATGCCGGTGGCGTCCTGTTATAAAGTCAAGGCTAGGAAGAGGGACGGGCTCATATCTGGGGATGATAGAAATGTCAGGGAGAAGGCTCGCTGGAACGCAGAGGCCTGTCCAATTAATAGGGAGAAAGGTATGGGCAAGGTTGCCTCCACAAATGAATACCTGTCCTGGAGAAGGGCAGATGGGGGTGGAAATGTTAGTTATGGAATGACAATGGGAAAAGGTGACAAATCCGACATCAACGTCATAGGAATTATTTTGTGAAGGTCCCTGGAGGCAATCAGAGAGATTGAAACCCGAGGGCTGTACTCTGAAGGGGGATGATAGTGAGCAATTGGCAGTTTCACTAAAGGGGATATACGAGTCATTGAACATAGGAATGGCAGTAGGTAGAGGCATACCAATGGTTAAACATAGCCAGCAGTCTTGTGCAAGGGAGGTGTTGGTGGAGTTTAATAGAGAGTGGGTAGCGCTGAGGATGTCTTGTGTATGTGGATCTAAAGTAATGTCTCTGGGTTTTGGAAGGGCGAGTGGATGGTAGTTTAATTGAGGATATAAGTGTTGGGCTAGTTCTTGAATTCGTTGGGCAACTAAAGCCTCTTTTAGGGTGTCGCTGGGGCCCCCTCCATCTGATACATGAATCGGAGCCATGGGCGACCAACACACATTTTTGCCAACATGTTGTGGGAGACAGGATGCCTGAGAATATTTTTCAGAACCTCCCTCTAAGGCGCTGCCAAAGGTGCCCGAAAAAGCCCTTTCTAAGGTAGCAGTAAGGTAGGTTTTTTGTGGTTTTTGTGTATGGTCAGTGCATGTTTGTGTAGAAGAGTAGCAAGTGGAATGGATGGACTGGAGAAAGGTGCAGTTTTTAGGGCAAGGTCCAGGGTGACCCTGTACTGTAGGAATGATTGTAGGTTGGTTTTTGCAGACCCATTCAGGCTTTGTCGCCCCAGACCAGGTGTAAGATGTTGCAATATAGGCTACCTTTTTGTTGCAGTCAACTTGACTGGTATAGGCACTTGGGGTGCAGAAAACCGTACCGCCCTTGCAATCACAAGGGTTTCCAAAAAGGGCCTTGTAGAGTTCTTCACGACTTGGTGGAGGTTGAAAACCCGCCTGCACACAGAAGGCGTATGAAAGAAGGGTGAGGAGGCAGGGTTTCATTGTCTGTAAAGGAGAAAAGAAAGAGTTTTTTCTCAGGGATCCTTCCCTGGGTTGGGTGAGTTATTTTCTTTGGGGGGGTTTACTGGTTTGATTAGATGTTCGGGCAGCCATCGAGGCCACCTTCTTGAGTGTCATAGATACAGGCCGAGCCACGTCCCCATATGATGACCGGGTCAGGGCCCTGCCATTTAAGTGTTGAGGGATTTTTCCACATGACCTGTGCGTACTGGTCATTTGTTTTTTGGTGCCAATGACGGTCGGCTGCTGATTTTCCCTGTGCATCAAGTTGTAAGAAGTTTAGAGTGAATAGAGCATGGTCAAGGATATTACGCGGTGAGCCTTTGGTGGGGTAAAGACCTGTGGTTTTAAGCTTGTTAATGGTATTTTTTAAGGTTTCATTTGTTCTTTCAAGAATGCCTTGGCCCTGTGGATTATATCGGATTCCTGTGATGTGTTTGATGTGCATTTGAAGGCAAAAGGTTTTGAAGGCTTGAGAAGTATATCCAGGGCCATTGTCTGTCTTTAGGACATTAGGTTTACCCAGAACTGTAAAGCAGTGGAGAACATGAGCAATTACATTTTTTGTGGCTTCACCACTTTGGAGGGTGGCGAGGATGAAGCGACTCAAGGTATCTACTGTGACATGGATGTATTTTAGGTTGCCAAATTCTGGAACGTGTGTAACATCCATTTGCCATACTTCATTTGGAAGCAAGCCTCTGGGGTTAACCCCAAGGTGTGGCAAAGATAAAAAGACTACACAAAGGGGGCAGTTTTTAACGATGTCTCTGGCTTGCTCTCTGGTGATTTTGAAACGGAGGCGCTGTGTTTGGGCATTTACATGGTGTAAATTGTGAAATTGTTGGGCACTTTTAAAGGTCCTGTAGTAAGGAGAAACAGGCCTGGGTTAGAGTATCGGCCTGTGTATTACCATGAGAGAGGGGGCCTGGAAGATCCGAATGGGCTCTTAGGTGTCCAATAAAGAAAGGTTTTGTCGTGATAAAATTAACAGTTGTAATTGTTGGAACAGAGGTACTGCATTTGTAGAAGGTTTTATGTAGGGAACAGTCTCTAATAGTGGAACAGAGAAGGCAATATATGCACTATCAGTATATAGATTAAAGGCCTCATTTTTTAAGAGCTTGAATACTTGTATGATGGCAAATAATTCAACAAGTTGAGCTGATTGATATGGGGATTTTGTAATATATTGTTGGTTATTTACGATATAAGCAGCTGTACCTGAGGAGGAGCCATCAGAGAAAACTAATGTCACTCCTTTTAGGGGCTTTTGAGAGGTAATTTTTGGGAATGTAAAAAGGTTGTAGCCGAGAGAATTGGAGAAGTTTATCGGCAGGGTAGTTGTTGTCAACTTGTCCCTGAAATAGGATAAGAGGAATAGCCCAAGAGTCATCGTTTTGTATTAGCCATTGTACTTGTTCTCTGGTGTAGGGGAGAACAAGATGGTCAGGGTCCCTTCCAAAATGTAGGCGGCTCTTTTCCCTTCCTATTTTGATTAGTTTAGAAACGAGGGTGGTATATGTTGTTAAAACCTTGTTTGGAGATGAAGATAAGTGTACCCATAATAGGGGGCTATGTTGCCAAATAACCCCGGTAGGGGTGTGTGGCGCAGCACAGATTATGAAGGAGAAAGGTTGGCTGTAATCTAAGAATGTAACTTGTTGTTTTTGTATAGCAGTTTCTAAAAGTTGGAGTGATTTATGTGCCTCGAAGGTAAGAGCACGTGGTGACAGGGGATCAGGGTCACCCTGTAATATGTCAAAGAGAGGTTTAAGTTCCCCTGTGGTTAACTTTAGATAAGGCCGTAGCCAATTGACATCCCCTAGAAATTTTTGAAAATCATTGAGTGTGTGTAAATGATTAGTCTTTAATTGAACCTTTTCAGTAGTGATGACAGTCGAATTGAGCTCAAAGCCTAAGTAATAATAGGGGTCTTTTAACTGAATTTTATTGGGTGCAATTTGTAACCCAAGGGTGGTGAGTGCCTCCTGTAATTGGGCACAACAATTGAGTACCTCAGGGGCGGTTTTTCCTGCCAAGAGAATATCATCCATGTAATGAATAATATAAATATGAGGCCATTTGTCCCAAAGGGGATCTATAGCTTGTGCCACATATTTTTGGCATAGTGTGGGGCTGTTGGCCATTCCTTGTGGAAGAACTTTCCACTGGAACCTTTGCATTGGCCCCTTAAAGTTGGTTACCGGGAGGCTAAATGCAAAATGTTCTCTGTACTGGGGGTGTAAGGGAATGGTAAAAAAACAATCCTTAAGGTCAATAATGATTTTGGAATAACTGGAGGGAAGAGCTACAGGGGAGGGGAGCCCAGGTTGTAAGGCTCCCATAGAGAACATGGTTTTATTGATCTCTCATAAGTCCTGGAGTAATCTCCATGTGCCTGATTTTTTCTTAATGACAAATATAGGAGTGTTCCATGGTGACGTGGTAGGTTCAATGTGGCCAGCATTAATTTGTTCCTGCACTAACACAGTGGCCGCAGTTAATTTAGTTTCAGTTAGTGGTCATTGGTCTACCCAAATGGGGGTGTCTGTTTTCCATTTTATTTTTTCCGCGTGGGGTGCAGGGAGATCAATGGCCATTAGAATAAATTTTGATTTCCTAACCCTTGTCGGTTGGTATTGGGTGTAACTGAAATAGGCTCTTTAATGCCCTGGCTATTTTTCCCTAGTCCCTTGCCAGGGAGAAACCCTTGATTTAGCATTTGACTGGTTACTATTTCGTTTGGGCTACACATGATGACTTTTAATTGTGACAGTATGTCTCTCCCCCAAAGATTAACGGGTATTCCTGAGATAATATAGGGTTGTACTTTTCCTGAATTTCCTTCCATATCTGTCCAAGTTAAGATTTTAGAACTTTGTTATGGGTTGGTAGACTGTCCTATACCCTGGAGGTGGGTATAAGAGGCTTTAGAAGGCCAAGAAGAAGGCCAATGTTTTTCAGAGATAACAGTAGCGTCAGCCCCGGTGTCTACTAGTCCCTCAAATTTTTTTCCTTCTAAATGTAAGGTTAGTAAGGGCCATTCAGGAGTAATTTGTTGGATCTAGTAGGCATCTGAAGAGCCAAAGGCAGAATCTGACCGGGGATTGGATGAATTGTGGTGATTTTGTGTATTTAGGGGCAATATAAGTAATTGAGCTAGGCATTGGCCTGTTTTAATAGGGACTGGTCCCGAGATTGTTGACACTAGGATTTTGATTTGTCCTGTAAAATCATTGTCTATAACTCCGGGGACTACGGTTAGACCAGCAAGGGAAGAACTCCCTCTCCCAAGGACGAGTCCAAAGGTACCAGGGGGCATGGGGCCATAAACAGTTGTGGAGAGCATTTGCACACCATGTTCAGGAATTAGTATTGTGTCGGTGGCAGAACAGAGGTCCAATCCTGTGCTTCCAGGGGTGGCTCATTGGAGGGAGCTAACTCCTGGGTGGGGAGAACCTGTTTCAGGGGGACGAACCGTAAAGCCCCTAGGTTCTGTCCCGAGGATGGGGCCAGGGGTTGGCCGCTTTGGGAGTTTCCCTGTTTCTTAGGTAGGGAATTCCCGTCAATGTCAGTCTTGGAATAGCAGTCAGATGCCCAATGTTTTCCCTGTCTGCAGCGAGGGCAGACAGTGGAGGGGGGAGGTCGAGGCGGTTTGGCATCAGTCTGTGGAGCAGTGTGAGCCTTGGCTGGACATTCTCACAAGAAGTGACCGGGCTGTTTGCATGTAAAACAAGTCTTGGATTGTTGTCCCTTGTTGGTCGTTGTGGCAATAAGGGGTTTTAGAGCAGCTCCAATAGCAAGGCCAAGGGTGTGGGAGGCCCCAACCCCAGAGCAAAGCTTAATATAATCAGCAAGAGAACCACCGCGGTGTGGGCGGATAGTTTCCTGACAGGTGGGGTTGGCATTTTCATAAGCTAGATGTTTAATGAAGGCGCTTTCATTTTCGCCTTCCCCGACCAATCGTTCTGCTGCATCAGTTAGTCTGCTAATAAAATCACAATATGGTTCGTCTGGTTTTTGATGAACTTCAGCCAAGGAAGTGTTGGCGGACCCTTTGGGTGGGAGTCGGCACCAGGCTTTTAGGCCAGCGACCTGAATTTGGGACAACAATCCTGGGGGAAAAGCAGCCTGAATTTCATTAGTTTGATAAGGAGGTCTCCCTAACATCTTGTCCCTAGTCCAAGTTTTAGAAGTTTTATTCTCTGTATTACGGTGTGCCATTTCCCGGCAGTTTTCAACAAAGTCTGTGTGCCAGAGAACAAAGTCACCCCGGAGAGGGTAGCCCTAGCTAGGGAAAACCAATCATTTGGTGTTAGCCACCGATCACTGAGGCCCTCGAGAAGTGCTAGCGTGTAGGGTGCAGTGGGTCCGTACAAACCAACTGCAGCTTTTAAATCTTTAAGATGTTTAAGATTGAGTCTACGATATTTTTGTCCTTGGGAGAAGTTACTCAGGGTTTCAACCTCAGGTTCCTCCATATCGGAGGCCTCCTCGGTGGAGAAGGGGTCTTGGGTGTCAGGATCATTTTGATTTTCGGTTTCACCCTTATCTTGACTGGAATTTATGGGGGCGCGACTGCGTGTGACGGGAAAAGTTAAGACTGGTGGACTGTGTGTCTTCCGTTTTTTGGGTGTGGCATCTTTTAGAAGGAGCAAACTAAGTTAATGGTCAAGGGCTTTTATTTCTTTGACTAATTGGACGTGTTGTCATTTTTGTTGAAGCGTGGATTTGAGGGAGGAAATTTGTTGGGTCAGGGAAGAATTTATTTGTTGTAGGGGGTTGTTTTGAAGGAGTTTCTCAGGCACAGGGCATAGGGGGCCCACAAAAGGAGGAAGTGGTTGAGGGAGGGGGTAAGGGGGGGTTGGTGGGGAGCGGAGGGCAGCAGATGAAGAACTGGCACAGTAAGCTGCCAGGGATCCTCGTCATCATGATAATGAGCTGCCTGTTCGTCTAAGGTCTCTTGGTCCTCAGGGGGAAGTTGATCGTTATGAGGGGCGAAGGAAGTAAGGGAGGGGTATAATTTTGGAGCTGTTTTACGAGTCTTTTTAGAGGGGTTAGTTACAGGGGAGATTGTCTGAAGGGTCTTTTCAGGGGGATCAGCATCATGGCTGCTAAGTCCCTCCGGCATGCCTATTACGACAGAGGGGCAAGGTGAGGGGGGGCAAGAACCATCCTTAAGGGCTGTCTCCCCCACTTGTATTATGTTTTTGATATCCGGGTCCTGAGAATGGGTTTGTAAAATGTCATTAATTAAATTCCAGTAGGAAAAGGTAGACACGGGGACCTTGCTGGGGCCAAAAGTACGATAGTAATCATTGAGACAGTCACCAACCCGTTTCCAGTATTTATGATCAATGGTGCCCTCTTGAGAAAACCAGGGGCATACATCAGTTAAGAAATTGAAAAAACTTCAGAGATCTTTCTTTTTAGCCTTAATTCTGTGCATCTTGAGGGAATCCTTAAGCCCCTTAAGGAAGAGCTCATGAGAGCTCAATTCCTGTCCCATGATAATCACCTACTCACCAGTCCGATGTCCGCTGGGGCGGCTAGTCCAGCGACGATCAAAATTGAGTCTTGTCCCGAGGATTGATCACCCACGGGCTCAAAACAAGCTCAGGAGCTCAGGGTATGCCTGGCCAGGCGTCTTCTGAGTAGGTGCCAGCAACATTGTTCCGTGCCTCGGGCCCCACGTTGGGCGCCAGAATGTCCTGTCCTGTGGGACAGGTAAGAACGTGGGCTCGAGGAGGACTACCTGTAGCTGGTGAAAAGGGGGAGAGACAGGAGACACACAGAATGGAGGCAAGACAGGATTCTGATCAAGCCTCAAAATTTTATTATCAGGCGATTGCTTATATACATAGTGAAGAAGGGGCGGGCTGTCACAGAGTGTGGCAGCTTATGATAGGTGGAAAAGCAGTGGGGTGATAGTGACATGGTATGAGAAGAGGAGGTGGGAGAGGTGTTGGCTTGGCATGCGTGGGCTTTTCTGAGGAAGAAGAGAAAGGCTTACATAAAATGGCTGTTATTTGTTAAAATGGTGGCTATTGTTAAAAATGGCTCCTGACAGGAGTTTGTAATAAATTGCATTAAATTATTTGGTATAAATTACTTGTGAGTATATTTAGTCATGAGTATTTCTTTGTTGGGAGGTTTCAATTACTAATTTAATCCCCTTATTTGTTATTGATCTAGTTAAGCAAATGTTTGTTTCTGATTTATTCTAGGTAGGGTCTGTGTTTCTTGAAATTCATACATTTTATCCATGTTGTTCAATTTTGGCTTATAAAGGTTTACAATAATTCCTTATGATCTTTTTTTATTTCTGTGGCATGGAATGAAATATTCTTCTCAATTCTGACTTTCTTTATTTGAGTTTTCTCTCTTTCTTGTCAGTGTAGGTTAAGGTTTTGTTCATTTTGTCTGTCTTTTCAGAAAACCACATCTTAGTTTTATCAGTTTTTGATTGGTTTTCTATTCTCTGTTTATTTCTGTTCTACTTGTTATAATTTTTTCTGTTTACTTTGGCTTAGTTTGTTTTCTTTCCAGTTTCTTGACATATTACATTAGGTTGTTGTTCTGCATTGCTTTTTAATTTTGCCTACTTAATCTGTCACTTTTTTCCTAGTAAATGTGTTAATTGAGTGGATGCTATTGGATGCTGGCCACATTACACATCATTCTTTAACTCTCTTTCCCTTTCAAAAGGATTATCTAAATTCCCTGCCTCCCAAAGCCTGTTGTAACATACCAATGTTTTCTCACATGCCTTCTCTGAACTAACTCTTGGTATAACCTGAATGTTTGCACAAATAGGCATGTTTTCGTACTTCCCTTTATACATCTCTCTGAAATAATAACTCACGACCACTTGGTGCTTCTAGAAAAAATAGGCTTTGGCTTTGGGATACCACACTGTCCTATCTCTAACTTGTCTGTTCTCCTTGGCTATTTCATGTCTGGGGCGGCCCATAAGTCTCCAGGAAATCTTTGAATGTTGGATTACATGAAACTTGGTTCTAGACTCACTTCTTACTTCTGTACCTAAGTGATCTCTTTCACATATATAGTTTTAATTACCAGATAAACATTGAAAACTTATGTGTATCTTTAGGCTCTCCTATGAGGTCCTGACTCTATTATACATCTCCTCTCCATTGTTCAGTGTACCTCCAACTTCATATATACTTAGGTATACTAATAGATTTTAAATTTAATTATATTACTAAACTTGTAAATAGTAAGTTAATAATATACTCATTAATATACCTAATTAACTCCACTAAACTTAATTATTCTCCAATATTCTGTATCTCTTTTACTGACACCACTATTCTTTCTTGATTACTACCTTCTACCCCACTTTGCCCAGTTCATCTCTGAATCTCCTTGATCTTTCTTCTCATACTGCATTAATTCAGCCATGTCAGTTTTTCTTCATTGCTATCCATCTGGCCCAGAGTCCATCTCACCATTTTGCTGCTGAACTCCCTACAGTAGCCTCACAAATACTGCACGTCTGTCTCCTGAAACCTCAGTAATGTCCACCTACTGCAGCCAGAAAAAAATTGTCACTCACCAGCATAAACTCTTTGATGGTTTACTGATACCCTTGGCCAAGAGCAAAATCCTGAGAATAGACTACAAGCATTCTGGACTCTGTCTCTATTCAGACTTAACTCTCCCTGCAGTCCCCTTCACTCAGTTTACTTCAGTCACAATGTCCTGTTTTTAGTCTGTGCTTTGTTTATTTCTATCTCACAGCCTATGCATGTGCTATTCTTCTGTTTGCCCTTCTTGCTTTTATTCTTTGCTAATGTCTTTGAGATCTTATCTCAACTCCTTCAGGCAAGTTTTCCCTGACTCTCTAGATTATTATTTTATTTCTCAAGATAGAACAAGATCTCATATTGCTCATAATCTTCTCACTTGGAACTCTGACCTTTCTCCCTTAAATGGTAATGGGGTAGGGTCCATGTTTTCTCCCTCTGAAATCTGGCCCTCATGAAAATTAAATTACAAAAACCAGTAAGTTTTAAAGAGGGTCTGGCTGCAGGACACGTTATCAGGAAGGGTAAATAAGTGTTTAAGATTAAAATCACAACTCTGGGATGTTCAATCTAAGGGCAGCTGAAAAAATTACCATCTTCCAAGGGCAACATATTTTTTAATGTCTTATGTGATCAAGAAACATAACAAAAAAGATAATCTCAGAGATCATTGTCAGGGACAATAGAGAGCAGAGAATAATAAAGTTCCTCTCAGAGAGAAATGTGAGGCCAGAACACAAACACCCTTTAAGGATAGGAGCTTCACATGTCTGCACAGCAGGAATTGGGAATTGTTACATTTCAGTGATAGTTGTGTGCTTTCTTTTTCCATCCAAGTGAAAGTGTTTATTGCAGTAGGCCTGTTTTCTTTTCTGTTATTAACATTGGGTGTGTGTTAGAAGCAGGAGATGGGTGGTAGATTGGTGTGTGTGTGTGTGTGTGTGTGTGTGTGTGTGTGTGTGTGTGTGTGTGTGTGTGTGTGTGTGTGGCAAAACATACACCACAAAATTTATTATTTTGACTATTTTAAGTGCACAGTTCAGTGGCAGTAAGTACATTCTCACTGTTGTGAAACTATCAGCATCTCCAGAAATTTTTTTCATGTTCCTACAATGAAACTTTATACCCACTAAGCAATAATTCCTCAGTCTTTCTCTCCATCTCATAGCTCCTGGAAACCACCATCTTTGTGCCATCTCTATAATTTTGACTACGTTAGGTACCCTGTATAAGTGGAACTATACAATATTTGTAAAGTTGTGACTGGTCTACTTCATTTTGCTTAATGTCTTTAAGGTTTATTCATGCTTTAGCATTTACCAGAATTTTCTTCCTCTTTTACAATGAATAAATAGTATTCCATTATATGAAATTACCATTTTTTGTTTCTCCATTGATTCACCAATGGACACTTCAGTTGCTTCCACCTTTTACTATTACAAATAATGCTGCCGTGAACATGTATTATTCGGAGTACTTCAGACAGACAGAACCAATAGAAGACAGATAGAAAAATGAAAGAGAATTTATTAGAGGAATTGGCCCACATGATTATGGAGGCTGAGAATAACCATAACATGCCTCTGTCAACTGGCGATTCTGGGATGCTGGTAGCATGGCTTGATCCAAGTCTGAAAGCCACAGAACAAGGAAAGCTGATGGTATAATTCTCAGTTCAAGGCCAAAGGCCTGAGAACCCAGAAGGCCATTGGCATTAAGTCTTGTAGTCTGAAAACTGCAGAGCCTGTTGTTCTGATGGCCAGGGGCAGGAGAAGGAGAGTGTTCCTGCCTCAGGAAAGAGAGAGAAGAAATACTTTTCTCTCCCTTTTTGTTCTATCCAGGCCCCCAGGTTATTGGATTTCTCCATTGAAAACACCCTCACAGACACACCAAGAAGGAATGCTTTGCCAGTTCTCTTGGTATTCCTTTAGTCAAGTTAACAACTAAAAATAACTATCACAATGGGTGTGCAGAAACTCTGTTTTCAATCTTTGAATTGTTTATCCAAAAGTGGAACTACTGGAGTATATGATAATTCTATTTTTACTTCACAAAAATTTCTTTTTAATTGTGGTAAGACATATAATTACCATTCTAATTATTTTTAGGAGTAGAATTCAGGGGTATTAATTACATTTATATTGTTTTGCGATCATTGCTACCACCCTTCTCCAGAAACGTTTTCCCCCCAAACTGAAACTTTATTCCCGTAAAATAAGAACTTTACATTTGATAATTTGTTTTTTCTTCTTAATTAATTAATTTATTATTGTTGCTTTTACATTCTAAGATCTTGTTGCAGGGCAGTTGGAGGGAAGGATGAGAAGGGAAAGGAGGAAAGTTAGGGTAGGAGGAGGGGGAAGGAGGGAAGGTGGGGTGTGGTCAAAGCCCATGGCATCCTTCTCATTTTGGCAAGGGAACCCAGGGGGCTTTTGGCCATGGCTTGGTGGTCATCGCTGGGCTGCATGAAGATCAAGGAGCATGACTGAAGCCCTTGTACCCCCATCATCCCAGCTTGGGGGCCTGGGGCACTTCCAGCAGCAGCCTGGTGGTTGTCACTGAGCTGGATGCTGATGTTAGACAGGCATGGCTGAGGCTCTCAGCTCTCCTGCTGCAGCTTGGGAACCTAGGGACATTTGGTGGCAGCCTGGTGGTGGTTACTGGTCTGGGTGCGGCTGTCATGGGGTGTGGCTGAGGCCCCCCATGCCAGCTTGGGACTCTGGGGGGTTCTGGTACTTCTAGGTTCCATAGGTGTTCTTTGGTGCTGGTGGACCTTTACTGGTTAATATTGGAACTCTGTTCTGTGGGTTTATTGTTTTTTCTTTCAGTTCTGTGTTGGATTATTTACTATTCCCACCACTTAGATTCTGAACTGGAACTAATTTGTTGTCCTTTGGTTACTTCTAAAATGTGGGAACTTCCTGTAGGGACCAGCAGTTGAGACCTGTGATTGAGTTAAAGTGCTGCTTTGCTGCTAATTCTCTAGGGAAGGCTTTTTTAGGTTTTAATTGTTGACCTGGTAAGCACTTCCAGGTCTTACCAGGTCTGGTACACCTGGGTTGTGTGGAAACTCTGGTCTGAGCCTGAGTCTTTGCAGCAAACTACACCCCTGCAGTTCTGTATTCCTGACCAATCTCCACTGACTGGTCCTGTGCTGATTGGGGGGCAGATCTGCTGTCCATGCTGTGCCCCAGTGTTCCCCTGGTGGGCCTGTCTCCCCCACTCCCCACACTTCAAATACTTCCCATGAGGTGGGCCATGCACAGGTCCCTTGCAATAACTCACCAGCCTCTGAGTGGCTCCTTTTTTCAGTTGTCTGTGGTCCTTCACTCTTACGTGCGTCCATGGGAACACTGTTGGTCGTCTTGCTGGCCTGGGTGCCATCAAGGCCCTCTTCTCCCCACAGTCTCTAAGCAACTTCATATAAAGGGCACAGCAGTGGGTTTTTTCTGATAATTTTTTTGATTAGAAGGTTTCTGTACCAAGAAGAGTTAAGACTGATTCTGATAGAAAGATGGCATGCATCACTGAGAAAAAAAAATTTTTTGATGTAGATGAGATGAATCTTTGGTGATCTCTCTTGGAAAGTGGTATAGTATTCCATGTTGAGAATATTTCAGGTCATGATTTTTAGAAGCAGAGTCCCTGGTTGCTGTTTAAGTAATTTATTAGTGGAAGACTTTTATGAGAAAGTGGATGAGGGACACAAGAAAGGATGGAGAAAATCTGATCTTAAGTTGAACACAAATTTTACCAGAGTTTATCCCAGTCTAAAGCAAGTTTATTTGTATATAAGTTTGCTTTCATATGGCCAAAGACAATTTTTCAGAAGAGACAGCTGCTAAGTGACATCAGTAGCCAGGGGATGCCTAGTGAAAGGGATCTGGATAGAGCACCACAAGCAACCGTTCGAGCACATCAGGTCCAGTCTAGTGCAGCCTTCCCATCTGGACCCACGGGATCTCTGATTTTTATCCTTGGTCTTCCTGCTTCTGCTGTGTTAGTCTGAGGCTACATATGGCCAGTCGGCTGGCAGATATCTGTTAACGGCTCATATTCCCAGAACAGCTGCAGGTACTGATAACTTTAAGATTGGGCCTTAGGGATGCTGTATGTCAAGGAACATGAGAATAACATGTAATCCGTTGGCTAAGCACTGTATCCACAGGTCCAAATTCCTGAATTTGATTGTCCTGTGGCATGGCTTTTTTAGTGGCTTCTACCACAAGAGTACCAGGTCAGCTGTCTCTTAAAGATGCAGGCTCTCATATAGAGGGAGGGGCACAGAATTCCATAATTATGAGCTGACATTGCCCTATGAAGCAAAATAGTTAAGTGATTCATTTTCTGACTATGTGCTAAAGAACCCATAAATGCCAGGGAGGTGCCTTGAAGCAGGGAGGGGGACAGGCATCATTGGGAGGTTTAAAAGAAAAAAAATACCAGAAAATAGAGTTTTGCAGGTCTCATGTCCATAATTCAACTAGAACAGCTAAAATTTTATTTAACTATTATGCACAATTTTATCCAGGTAAAAAGGGGCTAAAAATGTTTAACAACTGATGATGTAATCTAAATCCCTTAGTATGTAGATAAAGAAACATTGATAAGAAAAGTTAATTGCCTCATCAAGCTGGAGACGTTACTAGTAGAGCCTCAACTGTTCATGTTTGAATCTTCCTCAGGCAATGTCCACATGCCCAAATGCTGAATCTATTTTAAGCTCATGTTCTTCTAAGGCTAGGCCAGCAGCAGCACTGAGCTGCCAGATACTTAGTACAAGCTATTGCGTTTATTATTATTATTAATAATATCATCATTGTTGATTTTTATAACATGTAGATATGGCATAACATTTGGATTCTTTCTGGGATCTAAAGATCTAACTAGGTCTTTGTAGTCACTAAAAAGATGAAGTGTATTGAAGTGATGGATAATGGCACTGGCTTAATCTGGGGCCATTTATCAAAGAGCTAGAGAATAAACCCCTCCTCGTGTATACCAGAGATTCATAGGTGCTAGCGTGTGAAGATCTGAATATAAAAATGCAGTGCACATTATAGGAAACATCACTTTAAGTCAGGTTCTCAGTAATTAAATGGTTACCCTGTAATGAATAAGTGTAATGCATACGCATATAAAGATATTGCACATAGACAAACATTGTTGAAACTGCCAGATGTTCCTGGAAGTTAGTGAAGGGAAGAAGAGATTACACCTGAGTTTGGCCTTTAAAGAATAAGTAGGATTTTGCAGGCAACATGAAGAAAGATGAGAAAGGCAGCCCAGGCAAAGAGAAGAGCTCTGTCAAGGTACACATGTTGGAAAGAGTGCAGTGGGGGATTCAAGCTCAGCTGAAGAATAGGTTATCTGTTGAAATGTGCAGGGAGTGGGAGTGGAAGAATACTAAAAAGGTCTGATCATATAGCCAGTGAAACTCATAAAAAAAAATTTTTTTTTTTTTCTGACCGATAAGGGGATCGCAACCCTCAGCATGGTGTTGTGCACAGCATGCTCAGCCATCCCTATATAGGATCCGAAACCCGCGGCCTCGGCGCTGCCAGCTCCGCACTCTCCCGAGTGAGCCATGGGGCCAGTCTTCATCAAAAATTTTAATCAGGGGTGTTGTAGGCTTAGACATCTCTTTTGTGGACCAGGGTGTTATAATAAGTATCTAGCAGTGAATGCTGCTCCTGGACTAGCCTTAGAAGAACTCAGTGGATTGTCGGGTAAGCTGGATTTCTAGAGGTTTACTCTCTTTTCCTAGTTTCCTCTTTTTGTTCTTGACTCATCCCAGTCCCTGAAATTAAAGACCTGCTTTTCTCCCAAGTGGGACTGTGGAATCTCAGGAAGTTTCTCTGAGGCAAAGCACACATGCAGCTTGCCTATCTTCAGAGAAGATTCACAGAAATACATAAGGGATGGTTTTCCTCTGTCTCACCCGTCTTATGCAGAGCTAAATAAATAATGCCCTTGTTCCCTCTGAGCAGTTCACCAGAGTGATAGGCCTGTTTCTAAATTGTCCTTGCACCTTCGTATGGACCACTGGGTACTCCTTTTCCCTCCAATATTTTTGCAACATGGGAGATTTTTGTTTTTATTCTTCATATGCCTATTTTAGAACTCCTTTACTGTTCCCTACAAAAGAGGCAACTCACTGTTTTAACTTTGGGGACTCTGGGAATTTGTCTTTTATTTTATCTGAAGATTAAGCACTGTAACATAACTTTTTCATTCCCTAGAATAGTGAACAAGTGCTATGGCAGCTCTTGAATCTGAGAGGGAAAAAAAAAATCTTAAGACTGAGATGTATCCCTTTCTCATTCAGGAGTAGGGTATGTAATGCTATGAATTGGCCTGTAATGAATCTAGAGAGCCAAGAGTTTTTCCATCAACTGTTCCTGACTCTGTTTCCTGTTTTTACTATTATAACTATTTTATGTCCATATTTAAAGTGGACTCTGAATTCCAAAATGCTCTACATTTCCTCCTCTGCCTGCAAGGTCATAATGCTCCCTTTAACCCCACCTATACCAAGTTAGTGTAGCTTGCTTGAGGAAGACTGAGAGAGCTTTTTCTGAAAGAGTTCATAGAATTCTGGTGAAGTTTGTCTTTACCTATCTCCTACTTTAGCATAGCTGGTAAAATGTCAGGAGGGTAGTAACAGTTGTATCCCTGAGACTAGGTCTAAGAAGTGCTGATGGAGATAATTGGCTATTTGGGAAAGATGGAGATGATGTCAGGAAGATGAGAGTATGGCTCCAGTGTGACTCATTTAAAGGTATCAGAGGCTATGGGCTAGCAGGTAGATGTCTGTAATAAAAGACAAGGAAGGTCAGTGGGCCAGCAAGGTCATAACCAATACCATGGTAAGACTTCCCATGATGGAAGAGGGTGGAACACATAGCTTTGATTTGCGATCAAGCAGGCCCATTGTGTGTAGGGGAGCAGAGAATCACTCCAAACTAGCCTGATGAAATGTGGACTTTCTGAATATTGTTGCTATCTGTGAAAAATATAAAAATGACGAGGATCGATGATCTCTCATTAGAACTCCCCTACCCCACTAGGTCAATCCTCGGCTGGTTCTCTTCCCCACTTTCCCAGGGCCTCCCTTTATTTCATTTATTTATATGTCACAAACCTTTGCCTTTTACCTCTCATTGGAATTTCTTGGCTGTCTCTGGCTATAGAAGGAAGAAATGTTATGAAATAGACAGTAGTGTAGAAGCAAGAAGTCAATGAGCTCAATGTCACCTTAGTGCAGGCAAACAAACAAGCAAAGGCTTAAGGAGAGGAAGAGCACAATAAAAGAAAAACATGTGCCAGAGTTAGACAGCTAGTACTGTCCTCCTTTTTGTAACTATGGAGGTATCTGCAAATATAAAGAGGCAAACCTTAGGGAATATATGGTTATATGAAATCACAACAGAAAGGGGCTTAGAACTTACTTGGAGATAAAAATCAAAGTGCAACATATCAAAATTTATAGGATGCAGGGCTCATGCAGGGGTTAGAGGAAAATTTATACTTGTAAATATGATATTAAAAGTAAGAAAAATCTGAAATCAGTAATATAAACTTCTACCTTAAGGAAAAAAAAATGAGCAAACTAAACCCAAAGGAAGTATAAGTAGGAAATAACGAGATTACAACAGAAAAATATAAAATACAGAATTAAAAAACAATAGACAAAATCAACAAACCCAAATCTGAGTCTTTAAAAAGATCAGCAAAAATTGCAAACCTTTGTCTACATGGCTTGACCAAGAAATAAAGAGGGAAGACTGAAATTACTAAAATGAGAAATAAAGCAGGGGCATTATTACATTGTCATTATGGGGTTTTTTTTTTTGTGATGGTAAGATTTATTTTCTTTCTTTTTCTCATTGTTTTATTCCACCAGTAGGTTCTGCTCTGTCTTGTGTATTCATGGTAGTTTTTATTGTTTTTCTGGTTCCAGGGGCAGGACTTCCTTGAGGATTTCTCATACAGCTGTTTATGTGGTAGTGAAATCCTGCAGTTTTTGTCTGTCTTGAAAATACACTATTTTCCTCTTGTTTCTGAAGGATAGTCTTGTCACATATAGTGTTCTTGGCTGTCAGCTTTTTTCTTTTAATGTTTTGAATATGGTCATCCCATTTTCTTCTGGTCTGTACAGTTTCTGTTGTGAAGTCTGGACTGATAAAGTGGTAGGACCTTCCTTATAGATGACTAGATACTTTTCTTTTGGTTCTTCTAAGATTCCCTCTTTGCCTTTGAGCTTTGCCAATTTGACTTCTCAGAGAAGTCTGCCTTTTCCTTTCTCCCCCCATTCTGGAACACTTATGATTTGAATGTCTGTGCACTTAACATCGTCTGCTAGTTCTCTTAGAGATTCTTCATTTTCTAAGATTCTTTTTTCTTTTCTTTTTGTCTGCTTGGGTTATTTCAAACAGACTGTCTTCAAGATCAGAAATTCTTTCTTCTGTGTGCTCTAGTCTGCTGCTTAAGCTCTCAGTTGTGTTTTTTATTTCCTTGAGTGAATCTTGCACTTCCATAAGTTGTGCTACATTCATTTTTAAGGTATCAATCTCTTTGTAAATTTCCTCTTTCATATCCTAGATTTTTTATTTCTCATTTGATTATGTTGCCTGAGTCTTCTCATATCTCCTTCCTTAAGATTGTTGTTTAGAATTCCTTTTCAGGAAATTATTTCAAATTTTTCCTGCTCTGTAGGGTCTGCTATTTAAGAATTACTGCTTTCTTTTTGTGGCTTCATTTATTTTATTTTATTTTATTTATTTTTTAAATTTTCTTAATTCTAGTGTATCTTCATTGATGTCTGGTCATCTGTTGATGTAGTTGCTCCTTCTATTACTCTGGAGTGGGCTTTGAGGAGAGAGTTGTCCTTTTCTTTTTCTGATCTCTGCAGATGACTCTCCTTGTGTCAATGCAGTTGAATGTCTGGCAGGCCACCTGCACAGTAGCTGTGGCTACAGATATGATCTTGAACCACTTTTGCAGCATCCAAAGCTGTGGCAGTCCTGAGGTGGGTCTCCTGAGTGGAAGTGGTGTTCTGGGTATGCTTCTTGCCTTCTTCCGGGTGGTGGAGGAGGCTGCCCTGGGCTCCTGTCTAGGACCTTGGGCATGCTGTCCACTAGAGAAATTAGAAAAAGAGAAATGTATTTCATTCTTTCACACAGCCAAGCAGCCATTACACAGATGTTCATAAGATAAACAGTAACTGATTCTCAAATAAGAGGACTTGATAGTATAATTTGTCACACAACGGGCATTCTAAATTCACCAGTAATTAGAGTTAGCATCTGTGCTTGATAATTGGCTTTATCCAGAGGAAAATAAACTCGAGACAGAATAGTTTTCAGGTGAAGCACCTACTTAAGATACATTCCTACAGAATTGGGAGATAAGCCTTCTATCTTGCTTGATAATTACATTTCAAAGAGATGGCTCTCAGGTCCACAAGAAATGCATTTCCGTCGGTCGCAAAATTGACAAGAGACTTCTTTAGGTTTTAAAAATATCTACGTACATCTTAAAGGCAGAGGAAAAATTTACAATCTCAAGTTTTCTAAAGAAATCCTCTGAAAGAAAAAGTGGGAGGAGGGACTCTTGAAGCAGGAATTTTTTTTTCTTTCTTGATTCGTGTTTGCTCTACTGATCATCAATTTGTTATGTAAAACAGTAACACAGGCTGGCCATTTAGCTCAACTGGTTAGAGCATGGTGTTATAACACTGAGGTCAAGGGTTAGGCTCCCCTTAACTGGCCAGCTGCACAAACAAACAAAAAAGTAAATAACAAATAAAATGGTAACACTGCAAATTTCTAGTTAACTCTATTGTTGCTTTTATACTTCTCTGGGTGAATTTTTGCCATATAAATATTCAGTATATTTATAATAAAATACAAAGCAAAGCAATCATCAGAATTATGATTAATAACATGACTATTGTATTTTTTAAAGAATTAGTGTGTTATTTTTCAGGGGGCAATAAGTGTTGAATATGTCATACCAATGGTGAATGTTAAATCAGATTCTTGCTCAGCAGTGCACAAAATTTTTTCTTAATCATGAATTAATTTTACAGATTGTTATAATGTCTTTATTGCTTGCATGTTTTCAAATGATTAAGTTATGTAATTATTTGGTACTTCTTTATGAAGTCTTCCTCCATTCAAGACTGAGGAGTACCTAACTCTGAAGCCTAATAATCAGAAGTTTTATTAAGAATTTTTTGTGAGGACTAATATATTTCTGTTGAGTTTCAGTCAGTTACCTAGGTATCATCACCTTTGTTTGACAATTTAGGCCTTTGGAAATTTTTTATATCTTCCCATAAGTTTTATCAGCTATGAAAGGAAAAAAACAACCAACCATAGCCATTGATTTAGGAGACCCATTGTGTTGCTGTGGGAAACCCATTGAATGATATATGTTGAATTTGCAGCTTTGAGTATACCTAGCTATAATTGATTTAAGTCTTGAAGACAAATTCATTCTATGAAGCTTTTTTTTTTTTTTGGCACTGGGTATAAATTAATAGCTAATTACTATTATAGTCAACTAAATCTTCATGAATAGCAGGTATCCACCTTTTAAAATCTATTTGGGGACTTGTATTAGTCTTTTCAGGCTGCAGTAACAAAATGCTATAAATTGAGTGGCTTTAACAACAAAAGTTTATTTTCCCAGAATTCTGGACGCTGAAAGTTTGAGATCAGGACACCAGCATGGTCGTTTGTGGCGAGGGCCTGTTTCCCCACTTGTAGATTGCTGCCTTCTCACTATATTTTCATATGGCCTTTCCTCCATATGTGTGCTCAGAGAAAGAGAGCTCACTGTTGTCACTCTTATAAGGATACTAATCTTACCAGATCAAGGCCTCACTCTTAGAACCTCATTTAATCTTAATCACTGTCTTAGAGGTCCCATATCCAAACATGGCCACAGTGGGAGTTAGGGCTTTGACTACAAATTTTGGGGGGAAACATTTAGATCATAAGAGAACTGTAGAAAACTTGCTTCTCAAAGTTAATTGAGTGACATTAGAACTGTCTTCTGCAGTTTCTATCTGTACAATTTTTGTTCATTTATTTTAAAACATTTTTGTGACATCATCCTTCCAATCACTAGTAAACAAACATTTTTTGTGTTAAACTTGGTGTCTAAGAACCTCGATGCATATTAGTTGCTTTTACAACATCATTATCAAAAGTTACTAATAAGAGTGACCCCATTTTCACTCTATCAATACTGAGATTGTTAGATTTATAAACACATTTTATTTTAATCTATTTATTCTGAGTACCATTTAAAGCTGTTCAGAAATAAGATGATTAAAGCCATTTCTGAGAGTACAAATGGAAAAAGTAATGTAATAAATAACATATTTGTTTTCCAGTAAAGTGTAAACATTCAAGGAAAAGAAGTAACCCTTCTGTGAATAAAACAGCAGGGCACTCTATAAAAATAATAGTAAGTTTGCTAGAGTACATTCTTTTTTGTTAAGTTACTCTAAAATATCAGTTATTCTAGGAAATTTAAGGTTTAGGTCCGTTGTGGTAACTATAATCCAGGCCTCCTGCAGTGGGAAGTGTGGATGTAGTTCAGGTGGTCTTTTACTTTGCGTAACAGCTGTATGGGTAATCAGCAGCTTTTGAAAGGTCTCTCCTAATGCAGTCAGAGCCCATCATTCCTTTGGAACACTTTTATGTAGACAAAATTTCTTGGCCAATAAAGGTGGCAGACTTTTTGCATGTCCCTTTGGGTCCTTGTGACTATATCTCAGGGTCTGTAGGGAAGAAATAAGTGTTTGTAAGTATTAAACATGATTACAGAGAATTAAGTCAAATAGCATGTAGGGTATGGTTTCAGACCCCAGTTTATGAGTCTGCCAAACTATAAGTTCAAAAGGAGAGATAACTTTCTTACTTTTAGACGTTACTCTAATTCTCAATGAGGCTAGAGTGAATACTCTTTGCCATCCTTTTTTTTTTTTTTTTTTTCTCTTTCTTCTTTTGTGGCCAGTGGTGCAGGGATCTGAATCCCTGACCTTGGTGTTATCAGCACCATGCTCTCCCAAGTGAGCTAACCAGCCCGCCCTCTATGCCATCTTAATCAATGAAATTTTTAGAGTTGGATTCATAAGCCAGTTAGTTGTCTTATGCATTTTCTTTCATTATATTTTATATTTTAGATTACACAAAACTAAAAGTATTTGAATAATATTAGATGATACTTGAAAGAAAATTACTTCCTCTGTCATAGTTCATGTACTCAGGTATCCTAAAAGTGGGAATAAGAAGAGGCTTTGCCCTTACCTGAGAACTGGCTTTTAAAGAGAACTGGCAATGCACAGTACACTAGTCATAAATGGTCCAACTTATTTAGCTTAGGACAGAAATTAAACAAAAAAAGTTTTAAAAATATTAGAAACTAAATTTTAGGTTACAGATTAAGGAACAAATGATAGAAGATCTAAAACAATTAAGAATTTTACACCCTTTTACAATCTAGACTCCTGTAATGACTTTTTAAAGATGGAAGTTTAGAAGTTTTACTGTCTGTAAATGGGTGTAAACCCCATTTTTATTTGACCAGAGTTTCTAGGTTCTCTGTTTCTTAGCTGATCATCTGTACATAATTCCTGTGTGTCGCTATAGATGGAACATCAAAAACCATTGGCAAGATAAACTGGAAATGAAAAGCTGACTATGGGGGTAAAAGGATCACAAATGCCTACTGTTGGACTTGCCCCAGACAGGCCAGCCACACACACACACACAGACACACAGACACACACACACACACAGACACACACAGACACACACACACAGACAGACAGACAGACACACACACACACATACAGTGTAACCCAAAAGTTTAAGAGTCATAATTTTAAAACATCAAGTTAAATTAATTTTTATAATTATTTCTTTCCTAAGGTAAAGGAATTTTGTGGTGGTAGTAAAGACCTTTAACTCTTTTAAATATAATCTCTGTTTAAGGCTTATTTACTAATTTAATTTTCCACAGATATAAGTCAGTTATTTAAAGTGAGAGTTCTATAAAAAGCATGTGTATGTATATTTTTGACATAATCAATTTATTTTAAGTAATCCGTGTTTGGCCATTATAATTTTGAGATCACCTTGAGTTATACAGGCCTATTTTTTTAAGTTTTGCAAAATTACACAGCAAAAGAAACAGCTGTTACTTCAAAGCATGCTATGTAATTTTCACTCCACTGAAAACCTGAAATATCCTGGAGCCATTTCTTTTAATACCATGACCCAATACACTCACTTAGTAGCAGAAATTGGTCTAACATGATTTCCCTTTTCCTCAACCTCCTACCCCAAAATGAAGTCAGCTGATAAGTATTGAATTTCTCACCATGCAGGGAGAGCAGTGCCTTTATCTGAAACTCCCATGGATAGAGACAGAATCCCTCATTCCCAAAGGGAACGGACAGGGTTGGGGGGAAAAATAGCTCAATAGGTTGTCTGAACTCAGCCTAAAAGAGGAAGATCCAAAAACCTAGAAGAAACTCATCTCTTCTGGTACCAGCGAAGTCCCTGGAGTAGGAGGGCAGAATGGGCCTCTCTTTTTGAGGTACTGAAGCTCAAACTCCAAGAGGAAATGCTGGACAGTCAGGGAAGTTGCCTTGGAGTCTTTGCTCATGATCGCTCAAATGTTGGACTAAAAATTAACTGAGGCCAAGTCCGTATAGCAAGGATTTATTGAGCCAATATGATGATTGCAACAAGTGAGATACACAGATCAGGTAACCCTGAAAATGTGTTCTGAAGAGGGCCAACAGAGCTTAGCATTTTATTATCACAAGAAGGGGGAAGTGTCAAAGGAGAGAAAGAGACACAGTCCTGTCTCATCATTTCCTCGGGCTTTCGTTGGCTGTACATGAGATATAGATTTGGGAGTATTACTAGATCACATACTACATGCAGGGATCTAGGGTGAGGGTAATAAGAAGTGTTCTGGGTTACTTTATGGCTTTCAGGCATCACTGTGGCTGCTTCCAAGTAAAACAGTCTTAAGAAAATGTTTTCCAGCTCAGGCAGAGGTGATTACTGACTTATCCCAGATCTCCCAAGGCACTATAACTTAGCTGATGTATTCAGAGCAGATGCTTTTGGTTACCAAGAGGATACCATACAAATGTCTTTTTAAACTCACTTTTATCTGAATCCTTTCTGACATTTCAGATTTCCCCAAGTCTATGCATGTATTTGACGACGAGTTTTCTGAAAAACAACCCAGTCAGAAAGGAATGTTTACGTCCGAAAGCCATATTCTGTACTGTTCAATTTGGAGGAGAGAAAATTTACTTTGGGATAACAATTAGAAAGAGAAATAAGTAGAAAGTGGGTGTGGGCCTGGCTGGCTGCTGCATTGTGGGAAGCACCACCCCAATTAAGGCTAATGGCCCTCCTGGAGCTCTACAGCACTAGAACTGAAATAAGAAAAGGAACCTCTCTTGGGCCAGCCCCATGGCGCACTCGGGAGAGTGCAGCGCTTGGGAGCGCAGAGGTGCTCCCGCCGTGGGTTCGGATCCTATATAGGGATGGCCCGGTGCGCTCACTGGCTGACCGCGGTGCGGGAGGCACCAAGCCAAGGGTTGATCCCCTTACCATTCACAACAAAGGCAAAAAAAAAAAAAAGAAAAAAGGAACCTCTCTAAGAAGTGGCCAAAAGGGTCTAGGCTTGGCCTCAGAATCCAGAAATAGAAGGGCCAAATTGTACCATTTCATTACAAACAGTGTGACGGCAAGAGTCTAAATTGTATTCAACCCTGCTGTCTTGAAAGCTAGAAGTGAATGCATTATTAAAACTTGAGGCTGTAATGTGTGCTTACAAATTTGTAAAGCGGATAGTCCTCATTCTAAGGGTTCTTATGACATTAAAAAGAAAATTAAATTACATTGAAAAAAACACAAGTACACAAGAAAACTTTTGGAGGTGATGGATATGTGTATTATCTTGTTTGTGGTGATGGTATCATGCATGTATGTATATGTCCAAATTCATCAAACAGTACACATTAAGCATGTGCAATTTTGTTTGTTGTGTTTTTTTGTTTGTTTGTTTGTATATCCGTTATACTACAGTATAGATTTTAAATACACACACTCTTACTCACCTGAGTAGGTATTACTTACATACTACAGAGCTTCCCCTTTGAAAGAGCATAATTTGCTAGGTTTCACTACATTCACAGTGCTGTGCAACCATCACGAGGATCTAATCCAGAAAAACGAAGGTTTATTTCTTAATTGACAGAATTCATATGCCATAAATTTCACCATTATGAAGTGTACAAGTCAGAGCACTTTAGTACATTCACAAAGTTGTGTGCCCTGCGCAAGACGAGAGCAACGAATGACGTTTTAAAAACAAAGCACAGGTTTGCAATCACCACTTGTGAGTTACAACGTGTCATGTAGGTTGTTTCGCACAATTGGTTTGGTAGAAAAAGGGCCCTAAATCCTACTCATTCAAGATCTTTGTTAAATATTTTGAGAGTCGGGGAAAGAATTTCTCACTCTGTCTCTGTCTCTTGGTGGCTGGTTGGTAAGGTGATCCTAACCCTCGACCTGAAAGATAATTTTAAATGTGTAAACTGCATTCCCTGAGCTCAGTAGACCTGAAGAGAGGAAGACAGAACAAGAAAGTCCCGTGGCATAACTGGCAGTCGTGGACGAGTCTGTCCCTCTGAGAAAACTGATAATTCCAAGTAATTTCAGCCCCAGATTCAACCTCTAGAACATGAGAAAAGGAATGTTTTTTTTTTTGTTGTTGTTTGTTTGTTTGTTTTAAATTTCCTAGGGGTGGAAGGCTTGAAATGAAATTCCCCCTCACCTGACTTCCTCCAGCTCTTGTAGAAGCTTACTAGGAGGAGGCCATGAAAGCAAGGCATTGGGAAGGGAATGGGGCTTGGGAGTGATTGCTGTTTTAAAGAGGGTGAAATGGAAAGCCTCTTTTAAAAGAACAGAAAGAGGTAAGGGAATGCACCACTGGAGGTGTTTGGGGGGATAATGTTTCCAAAAGGTCTGTCTGCCTGCTAGGGTGGGTGAGAATTCGGGGGGAGGCTTTTGCAAATTGTAGTGTATAGTCCCTGTCCTGAATGACTGATCCTCTGTATTCCTTCATGTTTGAACTCGCATATGAATGTAGAGCTGAATACAGCATCAAAAGGGGGCGAAGGTGCCACAGCCTGGTGTTCTCCTTTGCCTCTTGAGCTCCCCACTTAAGAGTGGACTTCCTGGGCCAAGAGCTGGGAACAGAGGAAGGGCGTTGTCAACAAAGTGTGCTGAGTTCTACATGAGAAAAGACTTAAATGACAGTACATCAAGTTACTTTTAAATAATTAAACTAATTAGTTAAAAGTTACCCTTAAATAGTTAAGCAGCATTTAAAATTAATTGTTCTGAAGGATAAAGTAACTGAGTTTTGCATCGAGCCCAAGTTACTGATTCAATAGCAAAGGGTTCGAAGAAGTTGGGTGAGGAATCCTGCAGGCACTTGAACTGAACCTTTTAGAAAGGGCAGGATTTCAAGATGAGGACAGTGTGCCCAGGGGCATGGATTCCTACCAACGAAGTTGGAGGTTTCATGGGAGGCAAGGGTCCTGCAAGGAAGAGACTGTGCCTGGCATAGTTGAGCTTAGGTGGTGTGGTCAGACTGGGAGAGACTGGTGAGTGGTTGAAACCGAACAAAAGGCTGGGCCCTCTGAGGCAGAGAGGAGGGAGCTGATGTGAAGAAGGAGCTTTGTGAGAACCAAGATGCTTAAAATGCCAATGGTTTTCTGAGCAGGAATAAATGTGAGGTGTCTGTAAAACATGACATCCAGCCCTGAGGGTCCACATAGGAGAGATTTAGTAACTCAACTCATTTGATGGATTATTTGGTCTCTTCTTGGCACAGTTCGAACTCCAGGTAGTAGAAATCTGTGTTTCTTGTCTGTTTTTGTTTTTGTTTTTGAGAGAGCTTGAGGCACCCATTGTCTGGAGTCTTGGATTTGTGACCTGTCTCTGTCTGTATCTTCTTCACATGCTACCTCTCTACTGCTGCCATGTAGTGTCTGACCGCTCTGGGCAGGCCCCTATTTTCTCAGTTGTTAAATTGGATGAGCAGGGCATCCTTTTTAAGAAGACTTGATGTGAGGCTAGCACCCAGTCTTGTGGGCTTCTCTCCCTTTTCCTATGGTGATTGTGGGAAAGTGGGGTTAATGACTGAGTCTTTTTAAGGGGGGGGAAGTTGAGGAGGGACTTTGTAGAAGAAGCTTAAGAATGGTCTCCTTTAAGAGGGATTTCTGTATGATCTGGAGCTTAAGAGATCATTGGGGAGTAAAGTTTAAGACGGCACTGCTCCAGACCAAGTTGAGTAACTGCGAGTTTTCCGTGGGTAGTGTAACACAGAGACTGGGGGAGTATAGGACTAGGCGTAGTGTGAAGTTGGTGATAGTCAAGCTGGCAGGCAGTCGAGAAAGGAAGAAAGAAGCACAGTGGGTATTGCTGGGGTGGTCTAGCAACATTGGGGGGGGCTTGTGTGGAACTTTGAAGACTGGAATGGTGAGGGAGTGCTAGAATCTGTCATAGAAGGCTGTGGATATAGCAAACCACAAACGAGATGTGTGGGATGTGGTGGTGAGTTGAAGGGAGACTTGATAGGTCTGGGGAGGCAGTAGCAGTGGCAGTGGTATGTCAGGTGGGGCAAAATGGAGAGAGAGGTGGTTTGTGATGCTGGATTGTGGGGAGAGGTGTCACAAAGTGGGATTTCCATGGTTGAGGGCTCTGGACCTTCCTAACAGAACAAACACCTCTAAATTGGTTAATTAATTGCTCTTTTGTATTCCTCTCCCCCCGACCTACCCCCTGCACCTCCGCAACAAGTTAAGTTCAACTTAACGTCTGCTGAACTAGGGCATGCCATCTGCTCAATCTGGGTAAGGGGTGGATCTTGAGAGATCAAGTTGTCTGTCCTTGTCTTCTTTTACAGGCATGTCGTCCATTGGTGGGTCACCACAAGCTGAGGGAATGTCTCCCCCTCATCATCTTCCTCAGGATCAACTATGCCTTGACTGGAGATGAGGTAAAGAAAACAAGTATGCAGTGCTTCATCAGAATCAACAGTAAGGTTCGAACGGACATCACATACCCTGCTATGTTCATAGGTAAAGAAAGAATTCTGTTTTAATGTAGCAGAAGGAACAGGTTGAGAGAAGAGCAAGGCATAGGGATTACATGATGTCAAAGACACACAAAGCCAGACATCAGTTAAAGGGCTGAGGACAGATTTTCCTCAGTAATGCACTAGTGCAACGTGGAAGAGAGTCTAGCCTGAATTGAACTCAACTTTGATTTGTTCAGAAGCTCCCAGGCCTTGCAAGGGGAGAATGAGGGAGTGGGGGAGAGCAGGGCCTCAAGTGAAGAATTGCAAATGCTGTCATTGCAAATGCTGTTATGACAGCTGTGTCTGCCAGCTGGCAGTTATCAAAGTCTTCTCCCTCCCACAGAGGCTGGGAGGCAGAGACCCTGTCCTCAGGTGTTGACTCGAACAAGTAGTAAATTCTTTTGGGAGCCTTCAGTTGCCTCAGCCTGAGCTGTTAGAAACTATGTTAGTATTTGTTGAGGTCTTCATAGACCAAGGTTGAAGTCTAGTCAAAAATGAGGGCTGTGAGGAGCCTGGCTAGAGTTTGGTCAAGGAGAGAATCTTTGTCAGTGAACAGGGCTACAGCTGTGTTTTCCCACCCTGTCTGGTGCTGAGTTAAGCATTCTTGGATCTCCAAAGATTCATTTGGGGCTCAGTGAGTGGGGTGGGCAGAGGAGGGAGAGAAGGCTCACACTCTGCTGGGAAAAAGGTGAGCTGAGAGGGTTGGCCAGGAAGGGCACTGAGGAATCCTGTCCTAGTGCTTTGTTCACCCTTTCTTTCCATAGTGAGAAGTTCGGCACTTTTTTAAAAAAACAGCTTTTTAGCCTAGTAGTGGCCACAGAGCTAGGGCAGTGGAGGCTAAAGAGGTGCTGGGATCTGAGACCAGTACTTTTTCCAGGATCCAGCTATTTAGTCAGGAAGGTCTAACCATCCTGTCTTCCTTCCATCTTTTTGCATTTGGCTCCTTCCTTCTCAAAACCCCAATCCCAGAGGCAGGACCTGGATGAGTGTGGGCATAGAGGAGTAAAGGCTCAAGCCACTGTATGGGCAGTCTGCTGAGCTTTCACTGTGAAAATACGAGGATTGCACATTCGGTTTCCTGGTGTGTGCAGGTGTGTTCATGTGCATTCTGCTTGCTGTCCTGAGTGCGTTAACCCAGAGTACAGTCTCAAACAGCCATTGTACTCTTCTACATAAGCAACCATGAATATAGTTGCTTCCTTTTACAGCATTGTAGTAGGACAGGTCCGGAGGGTTGGCTGGTATCATTCAAGGCCCCCCATCCAGTGTTGGGGACTCCCAACCTAGTAAAACTTTCTCACATTCAGCCCTGGCATAGCCTAGTCCTGCTGCCTTGGTAAAAGAAGTATCTTTGGATTAATAATGTCCATTATACCTGTTTGTGATCAGATGTCATCAGCATCGAGAAGACAGGTAAGCATTTCCTTGTGGTCTACGACACCAATGGCCCTTAACGCTGTCCACCGTATCACAGCAGAAGAGACAAAGGTAAGTCAGGTGCACTTGGCACTTTTCAGATGGATGAATCTACTACTAAGATTGTCAGAGGGAATTTAGGCCAGATTCCAGGAATCTTTTCTACCTGTGCTTGTTGGTAGGCATAGAAGCCTACTGAAACTGGTATAAGATGATGACTTTTCCACAGGAAGCTGCTTCTGGACAGAGCACTAATCTAGTAACTCACTCTCTGAGGAACAAGCTGTTTCTGTATAGGAGAAGGATATGTGTGGTCTTGGAATCATGAAGGCCTGAGTAGACATCTTGACTCCACCATTCATTAATTATGTTACCATAGGCAAAAGTATAGGAGTGTTCTTGAGCCTCCTGTGTTCTCTGTAAATGGTGATAATATGCTTTGTTCCCAGATTATCATAAGGTTTTAGTGAGTGTTAGTAGCAGTGCTGTCTGGTGGTCACCAGATGTAGAAAATCCCTGATTTCCTGTCTCAGCCCCCACCAAACTCCCCCCTGCACACCGAACAGCCAAAGTCGGTGCCTTCAGAGGAAACTTTCAAGGGACTTTTCCTTCTGTGTAGACATCAACTTTCTTTCTTCTGTGTACGGAACACCTGTGTGGGAACCCGGATTGCCCCTGAGTCATACTTTTCCTCTTTTCCCTAGGATTAAGGTATTGGGGTGACTTATCCCTTCTCATCTCACACATAATTCCATCACCTTAACAGTACCGAATACCACCTGCATATGATGTGCATTCTGTCGGTGAATTTGAATATATCCCATCAGTAATTACTTCCACTTTATTCAACTGATTTGCCTTGCCTTTATCTCAGCAGCTCATTTCTTTTGGAAAAACACTTTGGAGTCTGCCTTAAACTGCCTTCTGTTGCTATGACAGAATGTCTGAGACTGGGTCATTTATAAAGGAAAGAGGTTAATGTTGGCTGTTGGCTCTGGAGCCTTGCCTGGGAAGTTCAAGATCCTGTGGCCCCATCTGGTTGGCCTGTGATGAGGGCCCCGCACTGTATCATAACTGAGAAGCAGGAGGAGAAGCAGGAGCAGAACAGGAAAGACAGCCTCACTTGTAATTACCCACTCTGGTGGGAACTCACACACTCCTGAGAGAAATTAACCCCATCCTGAGAGAAATTAACCCCATCCCTTGAGAGTGCCACTGCTCCGTCTTAGTGACCTAATCACCTTTTAAAGGCCTGACCTCCCAACACCGCTACATAGGGGGACCAGATTTCAACTCAAAACATAGCAGAGTCTGTAGAGGACTTTGCAAATATTATTTTCATATCTAGGTAATCGCTCGATTGGTTGGTTGGTTGGTTCATTGTTTTTAACTGTCTTGGTAGCATCCCTCCAAGCAGGATCTGTTTTTGTGGATGGCTCACATGAGGAGACAGTTTGTTTCAGATGTGTTCCATTGCCTGGGATGTTGGGCCTAAAAGCTAAAAGGTTATGCCCGTACAAGGGGAGTCTCAACTCTGATGACTGGTGTTCTGCTTCTATAAAGAGCATGGATCTTTTTTTTTTTTTGCCTTCTTTTTTTGGTGGGGGGTTGGTTGGGGGTGTGTGGCTGGTCTCTACAGGGGTGGAACCCAGGATCCTGGAGTTGTCAGCACCACAGTGTAAGATAACTGGCCAGCCCCAGAGTGTGGATCTTAAAAGACAACACAGATTGGAAGTCCCTGTGAACTTCTAAAAGGGGAGAGATGGCAAGGGAGAAGGAGACTTTGGAGTGTTGTGTTTACCCACCAGCCCTACCGAGTTGGCCAGCTGCTACTCTTTGATACTCTTGTGTCCAGAAGAGTATCAAAGAGTAGCAGAAGTGCCAGTTTGAGATCTTAACTTACACCAACACTGAGAGATTTGGGGAGGTGATGATGGGGGCTTATTTGTTATCTGGTTGTTTCTTTGGGCAGATGGCAAGCGAGCATTCCCTGTCACTACCCCCACCCAGCTTAGCTTCAGCCAAGGGTTCAAGGGCAAGGAAACTGCGGAGCAAGAATTGCAGGCTCCTGGGACCTCAAGGGTATCAGGGGCACACCAGGAAGCTTTCTCATATACAGTGTTAGTCCACCAGATCACATAGCTTAATGGAGGAGGCAGAACATCCAAACAAACTATCAAAAGAGAGAAAGAAAAGCCAGAAAGGGGTATTTTGGGGGTCTTGCAAAAACTAAGCCTGATTGTTTCAAGACACAACTTTCCACTGTTACAACTCTGTATGAATTGAAGACCAAGGAAGTGGAAGTCATTTGATCTGAGACTAGGAGATCAGGTCTTTCTGGGATTGTGGGTACAGCAGATGGGAGAAAAGGAGAAAATTTGGAAGAGCACATGATGAGCCTAAGGCAGTACTTGTTCCCATTGGGAATGGGGGGTGGGAGGCAGAAATAGCAAGCAAACAAGGCAAGGAGTTTTGATTACAAAGGGAATGTTGCTGAAGTTGGTGGAAGCAAATGGAGGACAGGATGCTTGAGTATTTGGTGGTGAGGTGAGGTGGTAATTACAGATCTTGAACCACATGGATGCTTGAGAGAGCAGTGGGAGGATGATGCCTTCATGTTTTGGGTTCAGCTTGTTTTGGTGGGTCTTTCAGGCAGATAGGCAGTTAGAAAGAAGTATCTGGTCATTGGAATAGGTGACTGAAGCAGTGCTGAAAGGGACTATCGTAGAGGCTGTGTGTGAATAATTGGCACAGAATCGTCATGGGTTTGTGTTCAGTGATGGGCGTGCATGGGGAGAGGGAGCTTTCCTAGTGCATAGGGTTCTTGAACAGTGGGTCTAGACAGTGCAGATTCAGTTCACTGGAAAGTACAAAATGCTGGCTAAAGAGATGAAAAAGGTGAACTCAGAGAGTATCTAACCAAAAGGAGAGATGTAAAAGTGTTCAAGATCACAATTCTTGAACATTAAGAAAACTCAACGTTTTAAGGTGGCAGTTCTCCCCAGAGAAGAAGAGATAGGGCAGCGACTAGAAAGAGGTAGCTTGGTGAACCAGGTAGTTTCTTTTGGTAGTGAACCACATAAGGGGCTATGTTTGCTCATTCGTTTTAGAGAATTGGAGGTTGGTGCAAAAGGAGGTGATGGAGATTATGCATGTGGAAAGTGCTTTCTTGTAGGCAAGGAAGAATGTCTATATTATTAATTCAGTGTGGCTGACAATCTGGTTAACATACTTTTTCCTAGGACCACTCCCTGTCTGACTGGGTTAATGCTAAAACTTGGTGGGATAATAAGTAGTGGGTAGGTGATTGCTTTTGCAGGCTTTGCTTTTACATTTTAAGTTGGTTGTCTTTGCTGTTTGTTATAGTACAAGTAGTGCAAAGGGAGAGGTATCACTTTGGGTACAAAAGGAATCCCACACCTGGTGACTCATGATGCTCATACCATCAGCTATGCATATCCTGTCATCAAGGTGAACAACACAGTGCAGATTGATTTAGGGACTGGCAAGATAACTGACTTTATCAAAATTGAAACAGGTAAGGTTTCTGTCACTTGTCCTGTCTCCCTCCCTCTCTTTCTTTCTGTCTCTGACTTCTATTTTATCTGTACCCTCATCTTCATTAGAGAGAACTGAAACACATTTGGCTCACAGTTTTGAGACAATCACTGCAAACCCAAGACACATCTGGCAGTCTTACTGGAGACAGCCAAATATCTAGCTGTTGTTTCACCACGAAGAACAACATGAGTGTTGTGACATCTCACAAGGCTGCATACCAGCCCAGTCTCTTTGGTGAATATAAACATAGTATAGTTTAGCTATATAATTCTGTGTGTCTACAGATTTTCAAAAGTGGGGGATTTTGTGTTTTGGGTGTGACAGATTTTAGTTGTATTTCTTGTGGTGAACGGCCACAGGTGACCAAATGACCTTAAACTAGTGGTGAAGCAAATATTCATCTGTGGATTTGTTTCTCCTTCCCTCACCCCAGACTCTTGACAGAGGTTCACACCCAGTGTTTGCTAGAATCTGACATGCCTTAAGGAAGGTAAAATATTTGACTCGACTTGTTCCAGAAACGTCCAAAAATGCAAAAAAGCTGAAAAAATAGGACAGCAACAACAAGCAGTGGTAACTTATTTTCTGCCTACCGTCAATGAGTTTTCACACTTTTTTTTTTACCTCTGTGTCTCTCTCATTCCTGTGTGTGTCCCCCTGCCTGTACCCCCATCCAGGAACCAAAGTCCTCAGACAGTATTGTTTGTTGTGATGTCTCTCCGGACCTCTTTTAACCTAAGGGTCTCCTCTCTGTTATAAAGAGGCCACACTGGTTTTCTTACTCAGTGCTCCACAGCCTTGGGTTGTCTGATTGCTATTTCACCACAAGGACCTTTTTCCAGCACTGCTGATGCTCTTGGTATGTCTGTTGACTTGGAAAATTCAGACAAGAATGCTTCATGGGTGTTTAAAGGTCTGTCCATTAAGTGAAAACATTGAGAGAGGAGATATCAACCTGGATGGGTCAAACTTAAGACACCTAAACCTATTGTTTGACTTCAATATGACCACAAAAGAGATAACCAGACAGCATGTGCTGCCTCCCAGTGGGAGTGCACAGTACCACTCAGGAAATATTCTTCTCAGAGCATTGAATAAAACTTGGATAAAAAGAGAAGGAAAAACATCAAGTCAGAGAGACCTAAGATACCTAGCAATCAGTTACAGAGCTGATTAACTCTTAGAGAGACTTCCCAGAATATTTCAAGTTCAGATAACTTGGTGTAGGGCATTTGTTTCAAAAGGATCCAGTGCAGGACTGCATAGGTAAAGATATGAATCAAAGTTAGCAGTGAGTTGAAAAATTTTGAAGCTACAGGGTTGGGTACATGGGGGGGCTACTTATGCTGTTCCCTCAACATTTTTTTGCATACATTTGAGAATAATTTTTTAAGTTTAATTACACTTATTTCCAATTACATGAAATTTTATTACTTATTTGTTAAAATTTCCAGTTAAAATTTAACATTGCTTGTTTTTCCCCTCCTACTTTGTTTTATTTTAAATATGTGTCTCTTTCTATTACACTGCAGCTGTTAGTATTAATTTATTTACTTACAGTTTACATGATATAATTTAAAAGTTACAAAGGTATTATCCCTAGTAACAAGAAACCCACTGAGTGAGGACAAAGATTTCTTTGCTGTTCTCATTTTATTTTAATAATGAAAACATTTTTTAACTACGGTTAAGAAAAGAAACAGATAACATGTTCACCATCTCAACTATTTTTAAAAGTATTGTTCAGTAGTGTTAAGGATGTTCATGTTATTAAATGACAGATCTCCAGAACTACTTCATCTTGTAAAACAGAAACTTTAATTTTTTTTTTTTTTTTTTTGTGACTGGGAAGGGGATCGGAACCCTTGGCTTGGTATCGCTCAGCACGGCGCTCAGCCAGTGAGCGCCCTGGCCATCCCTATAAAGGATCCGAACCTGTGGCCTCGGCGCTCCCAGCGCCGCACTCTCCCGAGTGAGCCATGGGTTCGGCCCTCAGAAACTTTAATATTAAACAGCATTTTCCCATCTCCTCCTCCCCACATCTCCTGACTTCCACCATTGTATTCTCTGCTTCTATGAATTTGACTCTTTTAGATATGTCATATAAGTGGAAATCATACAGTATTTATCTTTTGGTGACTGGCTTATTTTACTTTGTGTAATGTCCTTGAGGTTCACCCATGTTGTGGCATGTGGCAGAATGTCCTTCCTTTCTCAGGCTAAATAATACTCCACTGTCCATGTATTCCACATTTTTTTTTTCCCATTCATCTGTGGGTGGACATTTTGGTTGCTTCCACCCCTTGGGTATTGTGGGTAATGCTGCTAGGAACATGGCTATGCAGTTATCTGATATCCCACTTTGTATTATTTTGGATATACACCCAGAAGTGGGATTGCTGGATCACATAGTAGTGGTGTTTTTAAGTTTTTGAGGAGCCATAGTGGCCGTACCATTTTGCATTCCCATCCACAGTACAGAAGGGTTGTAATTTCTCTGCATGCTCACCAACATTTTGCTGTCTTCTGTTTTTTGGTTGGTTGGTTTTGGATAGTGGCCATTCTTAATGGATGTGAGGTCATACCTCATTGTGGTTTTGATTTGAATTTCTCTGATGATGAACATCCTTTTTGTATGCTTGAGTACATCTTTGGTGAAATATCTGTTCTAAACTTAATCAGGTTACAGTCATGACTTGCTTACACAATTGGGATACATTCTGAGAAATGCCTTGTCAGGTTATTTTGTCATTGTGTGATCATCACAGAAGAACACTGTGTTGAAGAACATGTATACTTTCACAAACCTAGATGGCACTATCTACTGCACACCTAGGCCATGTGGTAAAGCCTTTTGCTGTGACCACCCTTGCATATGTGGTCCAGCATTGACTGAAAGGTTGTCTTGCAGTGCCTGGCTGTATTTACTTTTTGGTATTGTTGAAGTTGCAGGAGTTCCTTAGATACTCTGGATATTAGCCTTTTATCAGATACAGTATTTGCAAATATTTCCTCCCATTTGTTAGGTTGCCTCTTCTCTCTTACTGATTGTTTCCTTTGATGTGCCGGTAGTTTTGAGTTTAATGTAGCCCCACTTGCCATTTTTGTTTTGTTGCTGCCTGTGCTTTTGGTGTCACGTTGAAGAAATCATTACCAAATCTAATTTCATGAAGCTTTTACCCTATGTCTTTCCTTTGGGAAGCTTTACAGTTTCACACCTTACCCTTAAATTTTTAATCCATTTTGATTTGAATTTTGTATATGGTGTAAGGTAGGGGTGCAAGTTCATTTTTAATTGTGGATATGTAGTTTTCCTAGCACCATTTGTTGAAGAGACTGTCCTTTCCCCACTGAGAGATCTGGGCACCCTGAAGACTGAAGATTATTTCACCATATACACTTGGGTTTATCTTTGGGTTCTCTGTTCTATCCAATTGGTCTATTTGTCTGTCTTTATGCCAGTACTACACTGTTTCATTACTATCATTTGTAATATGTTTTGAAATCAGGAAGACTGAGTCCTCCAATTTTGTTGTTATTTTTCAAAATTGCTTTCACTTGAGGGGTAGGGGTCCCTTGAGATTCCATATGAATTTTAGGACAAACCTTTCTATTTCCGCAGAAATTCCCATTGGGATTTTAATGGGGATTACATTGAATCTGTATACTGCTTTGGGTTATATGGACATCTTAACATCTTAAATCTTCAATTTCTGAACACCAGAGGTCATTCTGTTGATTTGCTTTTTAAAATTTCTTTTGGCAACATTTTTAGGTTTCAGTATACTGTATAAGTCTTTCATCTCCTTGTTAGAGTTTTTATTCTTTAGTATTGCATTCTTTTTGATGCTATTGTAAGTAAAGTCAGTTTCTTAATTACCATTTCTAATTGTTCATTGTTAGTATGTGGAAGTGCAACTGATTTTTGCTTGTTGTTCTTGTAGCCTGCAACTTTGCTGAATTCATTTATTAGCTCTTACTGTTTTTTTGTGAGATTTTTTTCTGTTTATGCGATTATGACATCTGAGAACAGAGATATTTTTACTTCTTTTCCAATCTGGATGCCTATTATTTACTTTTCTTGCCTAGTTGCTCTGGCTAGGACTTCTAGTACCATGTTGAAAAGAAGAGGTGAAAGTAGGCATCCTTACCCTGTGTTCCTAAACTTGGAAAAAAGTCTTTCAGTCTTTTACCCTTGAGTATGCTGTTAGCTACAGACTTTTCATATACAGACTTTTATTCTGTTGAGGTAGTTTCCTCCTATTTCTAGTTTGTTGTGTGTTTTTGAAAGGAATGGGTGTTGACTTTTATCAAGTGCTTTTTATGCATCAATTGAGATGATCTTGTGGGTTTTCTCATTCATTCTGTTAATGTCCTAAATTACATAGACTGATTTTCATGTTTTGTTACTCCTTGCATTCCAGAAATAAATCCTACTTAATCATGGTTTATAATCCTTTTCACATGCTTTATTGTGCTGTTGAATTCTCTTTTCATGTATTTTATTGTGGGTTTTTGCCTCTATGTTCATCAGGGGTATTGGCTTATGGTGATATTTCTTGTGGTGTCTTTGTCTAGCTTTGACAGCAGCGTATGTTGGCTTCATAGAGAAAGCTTGGAAGTGTACTTTCCATTTTAAGTTTTTTAGAAGAATTTCAGGAGGATTGGTGTAAATTGATCTTTAGATGTTTTCCAGTGAATCCTCATCAAGTCCTGGTAGGTTTTTGATTACTGTTTCAGACTGATTCAGAGGTCTAGTTATAGATCTCTCTGAATAATTTATTTCTTCATGATTTAGTCTTGGCATGTTGTGTGTTTCTAGGAATTTCTTTCTTTCTTTTAGTCTCTCCATTTGTTGGCATATACTTGTTGACAGTAGTCTTAGTCTTGTGATGCTTTTTATTCCTGTGGCATTGCTTGTAATGTCATCTCTTTGATTTGTGATTTGAATCATTCGAATCTTCTCTCTTCTGTTCATCTTTATTTTATTTTATTTTGTCAATATACAATGTGGTTGATTATTGTGGCCCATTACCAAAACCTCCCTCCTTCTTTCCTTTCCCCCCTCCCTCCCAACAACCTCATATCTGTTCATTTGTCATATCAACTTCATGGAATTGTAATTGTTGTGTCTTCTTCCCTTCCCCCAACCCACAGTTTATTTGTGTATTTATTTATTTTTAGCTCCCATACATAAGTGAGAACATGTGATTTTTCTCTTTCTGTGCCTGACTTGTCTTACTTCATATCATTCTCTCTAGGTCCATCCATGTTGTTGCAAATGGCAGTGTTACATTCTTTTTTTATAGCAGAGTAGTATTCCATTGTGTAGATATACCATAGTTTCCTTATCCACTCATCTGATGATGGACATTTGGGCTGGTTCCAACTCTTGGCTATTATAAAGAGTGCTGCAATGAACACTGGAGGACAGGTATACATTTTACTTGATGATTTCCATTCCTCTGGGTATATTCCCAGCAGTGGGATAGCTGGGTCATATGGTAGATCTATCTGCAATTGTTTGAGGAACCTCCATACCATTTTCCATAGAGGCTGCACCAGCATTTTGCAGTCCCACCAACAATGTATGAGAGTTCCATTTTCTCCACAACCTTGCCAGCATTTATCATTCACAGTCGTTTGGATATTAGCCATCCTAATTGGGATGAGATGGTACCTCACTGTGGTCTTGATTTGCATTTTTTGAATGCTGAGTAATGTTGAGCATTTTTTCATGTGTCTGTTGGCCATCTGTATACCTTCCTTTGAGAAATGCCTATTTAGCTCTTTTGCCCATTTTTTAATTGGGTTACTTGTTTTTTTGTTGTAAAGTTGTTTCAGTTCCTTGTATATTCTGGATATTAATCCTTTGTCAGATGTATATTTTGCAAATATTTTCTCCCACTGTGTTGTTGCCTTTTTACTCTGTTAATTGTTTCTTTTGCTGTGCCGAAGCTTTTTAGTTTGACATAACCCCATTTGTTTATTTTTTCTTTGGTTGCCCGTGCTTTTGGGGTCATATTCATGAAGTCTGTGTAGGACTGCCTACATCGTGAAGTGTTTCTCCTATGTTTTCTTTAAGAAATTTTATTGTTTCAGGGTGTATGTTTAATTCTTTAATCCATTTTGAGTTGATTTTAGTATATGGTGAGAGGTATGGGTCTAGTTTCATTCTCCTACATATTGATATCCAGTTCTCCCAGCACCATTTGCTGAAGAGGCAGTCTCTTCCCCAGTATATAGGCTTGGTGCCTTTGTCACAGATCAGATGGCTGTAGGTGTGTGGGTTGATTTCTGGATTCTCAATTCTATTCCATTGATCAGTGTGTCTGTTTTCTATGCCAGTATCATGCTGTTTTGGTTATTATAGCTTTGTAGTATAGTTTAAAGTCAGGTAGTGTTATGCCTCCAGCTTTATTTTTTTTGCTCAGAATTGCTTTGGTTTTGCATGGTCTTCTGTTATTCCATATAAATGTCTGGGCAGTTTTTTTACCATTTCTGAGAAAAATGTCATTGGAATTTTGGTGGGGATTGCATTGAATTTGTATATCACTTTGGGTAGTATGAACATTTTCACAATGTTGGTTCTTCCACTGCAAGAGCATGGGCTATCTTTCCATCTTCTTGTGTCCTCTTTAATTTCTCTCAGCAGTGGTTTGTAGTTCTCATTATATAGAATTTTCATATCTTGGTTAACTCAATTCCTAAGTATTTTATTTTTTTGGTGGCTATTGTAAATGGGTAAGCTTTCTTGATTTCTCTTTCTGCATGTTCACTATGGGAGAATAGAAATGCTACTGATTTTTGTGTGTTGATTTTGTATCCTGCTACTTTGCTGAAATCACTTTTCAACTCCAAGAGTTTTTTTGTAGAGGCTTTAGGCTGTTCGGTATATAGGATCATGTCATCTGCAAAGAGGGACAGTTTGACTTCATCTTTTCCAATCTGGATGCTCTTTATCTCCTTTTCTTCTCTGATTGCTCTGGCTAGTACTTCCAACACTATGTTGAATAGGAGTGGTGAGAGTGGGCATCCTTGTCTAGTTCCTGTTCTTAAAGGAAATGCTTTTAGCTTTTCTCCATTCAGGATGTTATTGGCAGTGGGTTTATCATATAGCTTTAATTATGTTGAGATATTTTCCATCTGTACCTAACTTGTAGAGTTTTTTATCAGGAATGAGTGTTGAATTTTATCAGATGCTTTTTCAGAATCTGTACAGATGATCATGTGGTCCTCCTTGTGTTTGATTTTATTGATATGGTGTATAATGTTCATTGATTTGTGTATGTTGAACCAATCTTGCATCCCTGGGATGAATACCACTTGATCATGGTGTCTAATTTTGTGTATGTGTTTCTGTATTCTGTTAGCTAGTATTTTCCTAAGGACTTTTGCATCTATATTCATCAAGGATATTGGCCTGTAGTTTTCTTTTTTACTCATATCTTTACCTGGTTTTGATATCAGGGTGATGTTTGCTTCATTGAATGAGTTTGAGAGAATTGCCTCTGTTTCAATCTTTTGGAATAGTTTGTAGAGAATTGGGGTCAATTCTTCGTCAAATGTTTGGTAAAATTCTGCTGTGAATCCATCTGGTCCTGGGCTTTTCTTTGTTGGGATCCTCCTGATACCAGCTTCAATCTTTTTTTATTGTTATTGTTCTGTTCAGATTTTCTACATCTTCTAGGCTCAGTTTTAGTAGTTTGAGTGTTCCTGAATTTATCCATTTCCTCCAGATTTTTTAATTAGTTGGCATATAGTTGTTTATAGTAGTCTCTAATGATTCTTTGTATTTCACAGGTATCAGTTGTAACATCACCTTTTTCAATTCTAATTTTTGTTATTTGGGTCTTCTCTCTTCTTTTTTAAGTTAGCTGTGCTAATGGTTTGTCAATTTTATTTATCTTTTCAAAAAACCAAGTTTTTGATTCATTGATCTTTTGTGTCATTTTGGGGGTTTCAATTTCATTAAGTTCTACTCTGATCTTAATGATTTCTTTCCATCTGCTAACTTTGGGTGTGGATTGTTGTTTTTCTACTTCTTTAAGGTGATGTATTTGGTTGTTCACTTGCCATCTTTCAGTTCTTCTGAAGCAAGCATTTAATGTGATAAATTTCCCCTTTAGTACTGCTTTTGCAGTATCACACAGGTTTTGGTATGATGTATCATTATTTTCATTAGTTTCAATAAATTTTTTGATTTCCTGTTTGATTTCTTCTTGGACCCATAGTCATTAAGTAGAATGCTATTTAATTTCCATGTGTTTGTATAGTTTCCAGAATTTCATTTATTATTGATTTATAATTTTAATCCATTGTGGTCTGAAAAAATACATGGGATAATTCCAATTTTTTGAATTTATTGAGACTTGATTTGTGACCTAACATGTGATCTTTCCTGGAGGATGATTCATGTGCTGATGAGAAGAATGAATATTCTGAGGTTGTTGGATGGAATGTTCTGTAGATATCTGCCAAGTCCAATTGGTCTAGAGTGTTGTTTAGATCTTGTGTTTCTCTGCTGATTCTTTGCCTAGATGATCTGTCCAATATTGACAGTGGGGTTTTCAGGTCCCCTTCTATTATGGTATTAGTGTCTATTTTTTTCTTTAGGTCTAATAGAGTTTGCTTTATAAATCTGGCTGCTCTGACATTGGGTGTGTACATATTTATGATTGTTATGTCTTCTTGATGGATGAATCCTTTTATCATGAGGTAGCAGCCCTTGTTATCTCTTTTTATGGTTTTGATTTTGTGTGTGTGTGTGTGTGTGTGTGTGTGTGTGTGTGTGTGTGTGTGTGTGTGTGACCAGTAAGGGGATTGCAACCCTTGGCTTGGTGTCACCTGCACCGCGGTCAGCCAGTGAGTGCACCGGCCATCCCTATATAGGATCCGAACCTGCGGCCATGGCGCTCCCAGCATCACACTCTCCTGAGTGAGCCACGGGTTTGGCCCTATGGTTTTGATTTTAAAGTCTATTTTATCAGATATAAGAATAGCTACTCTGGCTCATTTTTATTTCTGTTTGCATTGTAAATCTTTTTCCATCCTTTCACTCTTAGTCTATGTGAGTCTGTATAGGTGAGGTTGGTCTCTTGAAGGTAGCATATAGTTGGGTCTTCCTTTTTAATCCAGTCAGCCAGTCTGTGTCTTTTGATTGGAGAATTTAATTTTTTTATATTAAGAGTTGTTATTGAAAAGTGATTTACTTCTAGCATTTTATTGATTTTTGTTTGGATGTCTTAAGTGTCTTTTGTTTCTTTCTTTCCGATTTACTGTTTGTCTTCTGTATTTGTTGGTTGCTTGGGTTGTAAACTTTTTCTCTCTTCATTTTTGGCATTTTTATTTTACTAGTGGGTTTTAATTTTTCTTGAGTTTTTATGGCAGTGGTAGTTATTTTTCAGGTTCCAAACCCAGTACTCCCTTGAGAATTTCTTGTAAGGGTGGTCGTGTGGTAGTGAACTCCCTCAGTTTTTTTCTGAGAAATATACTATTTGTGTTAATCTTTTTAAAAAATCAACCCTTAAGTTTCATTGTTTTCCCTCTCCCCATTGTTTCTGTCTTCTCTATTTTGTTTATTTCTGCCCTAATCTTTAATTTCCTTTTTTCTAATTTTGTGTTATATTTGTACTTCTTTTTTGAGTTCCTTGAGTGTAAAGTTGGGTTGTTGATTTGAGATTCTGTTTCTTTTTTAATGAAAGCATTTTTCCTTCTTTGTCTTGTGACAGTTTTTGACTTATGGTATATTCTGTCTGTATAAGTACGGCCATCTCTGCTCTCTTTTGGTTACCATTTCCATGGAACATCTTTTTCCATCCTCCAACTCTCAGCCTTAGATCAAAAGTCAGTCTCTTGCTGACAGTATATAGTTGGAACCTGTTTTTGTTTTGCTTTTAAATTCATTTCGCTAATCTATGTCCTTTGATTGGGGTGGGCTTGGGGGCTAATCCATTTCCATTTAAAGCAATTACTGATAGAGAAGGACTTACCGTGGCCTTATTTTTCCTCATTGTTTTCTGCACATCATGTGTTTTGTACCTCTTTTCCTGTCTTACTGTCTTCCTTTTTGCGTTTTGTCAAGTTTTTGGTAGTGACATGCTTTGAATTCTTTCTCTCTTCCTTCTGAGTGTCTTCTATAGACATTTTCCTTGTGGTTAACATGTGGATTGAATAAAATATCTTCAAGTTAAAATAATCGATTTTCGACTGATAACTTCACTTGTATACATAAACTTGACTCCTGGACATCTCTGTCTCCCACCTCCACCACAACTTCATGTGATTGGTGTCACAAATAAATCTTTTTTATTGTGCATCCATTAAAATAGGTTGATAGTTTTTTATGCTTTTTTGTTATAAACTCCACCAGACTCAAAAGTGATTTACACACCACAATTATGATATTCAGGATTCTATATTCCTCTGTGTATCTACCTTCACATAAGAACTTTATATTTTTGAATGATTTTGTGTTGCTTTCCTACATTCAGTTTAAACTTGAAGGACTCCCTGCAGCATTTCTCATAGGGCAGGCCTGATTTTCTCTTTTATTTTTGATGGATGGTTTTGCCAAATATAGTTTGTTTCTTTCAGCTCTTTGGATATATTCTCCCACTCTTTTGTGGCCTGTAAGGTTTTTGCTGAGAAAGCTGCTGTTAACCTCATAGAAGCTCCTTGCTCATGATGAGTCTCTTCTCTTGCTGCCTGCAAGATTTACTCTTTGTGACTCTTTAAAATTAGATTATATTGTGTCTCTTCAGGTTATTGTATTTAGAGTGCATTGAGCTTCTTGAATTTGTGCGTTCATCTCATTCCTCATATGTGGGAAGTTTGGGGCCACGATTTCTGGAAATAGGCTCCCCACCCTCCTGCTCTCTGTTTCTTCTCCTTCTGAGGCTCATACAAAATGTATATTCTGCTTGATAGTGTCCCAAAACCCCTTTGGCTCCCCTCATTTTCTTCGTTGTTTTTTTTTTCTTTTTGCTCCTCTGATGATATTTTCAGTGATCTGGCTTTGAGTTCATGGTTCTTTCTTCTGCATGATCAAGTCTGCTGTTGACCCCTTCTATAGCGAATTTTTCAGTTCAGTGATTGTATTCCTCAGCTGCAGAATTTCTGTTTGGTTCTTTTTCATAGCTTGTCTCTTTGTCGATATTCTCATATTGTTTGTTCATGCATTGTTATCCTGATTTTGTTTGTCTACCTGTGCTACTTTATAACTTGATGTGCTTCTTTAAATGGTTATTTTGAATTTTTTATCAGGTAATCCATAGATCTCCCTTTCTATTGGATCAGGTTCTGGAGAAAACCAGTCACCTCTCCCAGTGTGTACTGAGTGGCTTCATACAGAAGAACACCTTCACCAGTCAGCCATGCTGAAGATTCCAGGGACCTCTCAAGTCTTTTCTCGTGATCAGTCTTCTCTGGGCTTTCTCTGGGTATAATTTCTTCCCTGCTTCTTCCCTGAAACCCTTAATCTCTTGGTACCTGTGATGTTTTTTCTGTGGTACCACAACTTCTCTAGTGCTATAACAAGCCCTGGTACTCATCTTAGTTCTTAGTGTTCCTCAACCTGGTGTCCAAACAGCCTTTCTTGTCAGCAACTTCGAGTCAGGCAAGGTAGAAACTAGTCCCTCAGGTGGCCACTTGAAAAACCAGAACATTGCATCACCCAGTCCACTCTTCTCTCTCCTTCCTGAGGGAGAAGGTGGGGGTTGGGATTTTTCTCCCAATCAATCATGCTACACTGTGCTGGGAAGGAGCAGTAGCTGGTGGAGGTAAAATGCCACAAGTTTTCCTACCTGGTTTTGTGCTGCTTTTCTTGGCCAGGTGTGCAGAAACTTCTTAACTGGTTTCTAGAGTTCTCATAAAAGTAATGTGATTCATTTATTGTGGTCAAGTCTGTGTCTCTGTGGGGGAACAAGGGCCTGGGGCTTTCCCTTACACCATGTTGCTGACACTCATTGTGTTGGTAATCTTTTTTTAACATTTTGGTTCTTATTTATTTTTCCTCTGTGGTACTGAATTAACCAAAGCTATATTGGATTCTGTTCTTTTAAAGGCTACTCTTGGAATTAGAGCATGCATATTGATATTACCAAAGTCCAAAGTTAATCAGCTTCCTTACCATACTCCACAGCAGTAGAAGGACTTCTCCTCCTCCCTTTACCCTTCTTGGGACTTGAAGGGTTTCTTGCATCTAGATGGCATCATTCTTGAAAATTATGTTTTCAGATATTCCTGTATCCCTTATACTTCCTCTCACTTCACTTTTTGAGATTTGCAGGTAACCTATATTAGACCTTCTCACATAAAACTGACTTGTTCCCTCCTCTGTGTTTTTCATTTTTTTCTTTCCGTGGTACATTCTGAGCAATTTTTTCTCAGCACCCCGTTTTTCTGATTTTCTCTTCAACTGAGTATGTTCTTTAATAAATCCTGTTCCTTTTGGCTTTAATTTCTGGTACTGCATTTCTCTTTAAACGTTCTTTCTAATTTTGTTTTGAATATGCTTGGTTGCTTTGCAGAAGTGGGCTTTTGGGTTTTATTGTTGTTTTTCTGTTTTCTTAGTTTTATTTCTTTTCTTTTTGTTTCTGTCCTTGTCCTTGCAGGCACTTTCACAGCAGTTCCATGTTCTGAATTCTGTTTTATCCTACCTATCACGTGGTAGGTATATTGTTTGCTTGTTTGTTTGTTTGTTTGTCTATTTTTTAACCATGGTGTCTCAGTTCCTCTTATACTGGACACTATACATAAAATATTGTCAGTAGGAACAATATGAGGCCTAAGATGATTCTATCTTCCTTGTTAGGTGATGCAACCATTTGCATCTGTCTGCATTCTGGATTGTCTATCAGCCTTAGACCACAATGGTTGAGACTTGAGAGTCCCTATGCTGGCCAGGAAGGATGAATTCCTGGTATTGCATTATTACGAATGCAGGGCTGTTGGGTTCATGTGCAGCCTTTGTTAGGATGCAGCCCTTTCAGGTCCAGCAAGTTGTGTGCAATAGATAGTCTCATGAGAGAAGGCAAAATCAGTTTCCATACTCTGAGTTCCTTGTGTTCTGTTTTGAGCATGACTATTCCTTGTTGCCTTCTCACCTCTTACATCTTCTCAGGAGGATTATTTAAGATATGTGTTTTGTACAGTATTTGCAGCTGTTTTCCTCCAGAGAACATTTGGCCACAATTACATGAACTCCCCTTTATGGGTAGAGCTTCAACCACCATGGCCATCTCACATCTGCCTTACAGGAATTCTCGCTTGGAACGTGGATGGGAAAAGGTGGAAGGGGACAGCACTGGACCCGAGATCAGAGAGATTCCTTGGAACTCTCTGTGAAAGTCACACAAGGTTACCCATTGAGAATCAAGCTTCACTCTGTGAATATGAGCAATGCTATGTACAAGTCGCACACAGCTCACAGGACTTGTGCTTTGAAGTGTTTATGTGTCAAGCCCATCAACACGGCCACTCCTCTGCAGTGAGCAAATTTTGTTGAATATCTCTTTGCCAAAGCCTCACAGAAGCTTGCCCACTCAGGATCTATTTAAACCTCAGGAAGGCAAGCACCACCATTTGGATCTCCCATCTACCTGGCGGGAACTCTGGTTTGGCATTGGGTATTTGGGAAGGCCCATGGAGGCAGCTTTGGATCTGTGGTCCGAGAAGATTCCTAGACAATCTCTGTGTGAGAGCATCGTTTAATATTCCGCATTTGGAGTCCTTTTCCCTCAGGGAGTCCAAGCACTAGGCATGAGGAATTCACATACAGCTTCCATGAGATCTGCTTCCCAGCGGCCACAGGAAATCCCCATTGGAAGGGCCACTTATCCATGGTCAGAGAACATTTGTGAATATTGCTGGGGAAAGGCTCAGAAAAGTAAGTCCATGTAGAACAAAGTTGAAGTGGATGAAGTTGAGCACCAACACGTGCGTCTTGCCTCCAGCCAGCTTACCTTGATGGGCGCAAGCACGACCATGTGCATCTTGCACCTAACTTGCAGGAATTCCAGAAGAATTGGAAGGTCATTGGTAAAGGCCAAGGGAGTCTGCATTGGAATTAGGTTCTGAGAAGATTGTTTAAATATCTCTGGGAAGGATAGTCGCCCAAAGTTTGCTGATGAGAATCGTGCTTGTCTTGGTGAACCGAAGCAGTGGTATGTAGAATGGGAATACACCTCAAAGGAGTTTGGTTTTGCGGCCGCCATGGGAAATCCCATTCGAACACGGTCAGAAAACATTGTTGAATACATCTGTGGGAAAGGCTCGAAGAAGTCTGAGGGCTGGCAAGCAGGCTTGGCTTAGTGGAGGCAAAAACCACTGGCAGGGATTCTTATTCCGAAGGTGTACTGAAAAGGCCAATGGAGGCAGTGTTGGAGATAGGTTCCGTTGAAGTCGCCTTGAAAATCTCGGTGGAGGAGAGTCCCACGAGGTTCCCCCTTAAGAATCAGGCTTCAGTGGGGGAACCGAGGTGGTGCTATGTGGAACTCGCATCGGGCTCAAAGGCGTTGTTTTGGCGCCACTATTGGAAGTGGCCATTCGAAGTCGGTCAGGAAAAACGGTTGGATATCCGTGTGATAAAGACTCGCAGAAGGGTGCCTGTTGAGTAGCAGGTTTACCTTAACGGAAACAAGCACCACCATCTGCATCTTGCCTCTAGCTTGCAAGGAATTCTTCTTTGGAAAACTTACGATAAAGGCCAATAAGGGCAATATTGGAGATAGCATCTGAGAGGATTCCTCGACAAGCTCTAGGAAAGAGAATCCAACATGGGTCCCCATCTAGAATCCAGCTTACCGTGGTGAACTGAAGCGGTGGCGTGGGGACCTCGCATAGAGCTGAGAGGAGTTTACTTTTTCAGCCACTATGGGAAATCCCATTGGCATGGCCACTCAAACACGGCCAGAAGACACTGTTGAATTTCTCTGTGAGAAAGACGCACAGCAGCTGCCCATTGAGAAGCCAACTGAACTTGATGGAAGCCAGCTCCAAGCTGTGCCAGCCACTTGCATCTAGCTTACAGGAATTCTTGTTGGGAAGGCCTATGATAAGGGGCTCTCGATGGCAGCAGTACTGGCGACAGGACCTGAGAAGATGACTTGAAAACCTCTGAGAAAAAGAGTCCACAGAGGTCCCTGTTTCGAACCGAGCTGCACTTGGTGAACCGAAGAAGTGGTATGTGGAACTTGTACACAGCTCTAATTGGGGGAGGAGGTGTTGCGATGTTTAGAGGGAGAGAGGAGAGGGCATGGAGTCACCTTCCAGGCAGGTGTGGAGGGAACAGGCATGTATTAAGATTCCTGGTTGGTCTGCTGGATAATTGGGAACAGAGGACTGTCCCATTATTTGTAAGAGTACTGGTTCCTCGTTAAGGGAGAGTTGGCCCTAAGCAAGGTTGGGTACTTCCCAGGGTGGTGTGCAATGAGGAGAGAGATGGGAGGGAGATCTGAGGGAGTGACCCAGGCATTGTCTCCTGAGTGAAGAAGTGCGTAAGGGGCCATGAGATCTGGCAGCATTTGTGGAGAGAGGATACTTGTGAGGGCATGAGCTGGGAAGAGAGTGGCGTGTCAGAATTGGGACACTGCAGGGTCCAGAATTGGTGAAGGCACAGTAGGGCATCACAGTGGGTCTGAGAGCTGTGCTCAGGGCAGTGCGCCTGACTCTCCTCCCCCACCTCCAGCACATTGTCCTCCCCCTGTTTTCTCCCCCCACCATTTGCCCCCATCATCTCAGCAAGTGGTGGTTGTGCACTTCTGCATGCCATGTCCAGTGCTGGTTCCCCATGTTTCCTGCCCCCAGGCGCTGGAGGTCCCTGTGTCACCTGTCCATCTCTTCTTTTTAGGTCATGTGGCTGGAAGAGGTCAACATAGCCCCAGGCTGGGGTTCAGGAGGTGGGGTTTGCCCCTGACCCAAGGGAGAATGCTTTGAGTTCTGTAGCTACTCAGGGCCCGGGTTCTTGGTCTAAAATCCATGTCTGATGAAGACCAGTGGGTACAGTGGTGTGCAGTGACCTGCAGAGAGTGGGCAAAGAGGGACGCACAGGGGTGGTGGCTCTGGTCCTGAGTGGTTCTGCCCCCACCCACCCTCCTTGGACCCCAGCTTTTTATCTCTCTTCTTCTCTTCCAGACTTCCAGAGTCCCCAGGCCTTCTCCCAGTGGACCTTTCCTGAAAGGGCTGCTGGGCACTCAGAGCTGGCTATGCTCTCCTGAGACCAGGGCTGCCCAGAGGCCATGGGCACCTCTAGCATGTGGCCATCTGGCCCTGCCTTGTACCTGGTCCTGTGCCAGGCACTGGGACCCTGATGAAGAGCAAACATGTACCTGTGCCCAAAGAGCACCCCTATATTGTAGAGCTAGGATAGGAATAGAGAAGAGGGCTTCTGACCCCGTGAGAAGTCAGGGAGTCCTTCCTGGAGGAGGTGAGAGAGCAGGGAAGGGAATGTTCTGAGCAGGAGGGGCAGCATGTGACACAGCCCAAGGGTGACCCTGCAGCTGCCCTGTCCACCTGCCTGGGTTGGCCTGCTTTGCACCCACTGGGTTGTCCTGCCTACTAAGGGCTTCCCAGGACTCGTGGCTCTGCCTCAGCAGAGAGAGGGGGTGGGGGCCAGTGAAGCCAGGAGAGAGCAGGACCAGGGCAGGCATTGGGTCCAAAAAGGCCCTGCACCCCATCACAGTCACCTGTTTGAGCCAGTAATGGCAGCTCACTCCCTCTAAGGCCACTCTTCCAGCTGTGGCCCCCAGGTCAGAACTGTGACAGTTCCTTCCCCCCATACACACACACATTTGCACACGCACAAGCTCACACGCATCCTTCCCCCAGGAGCTGTTGCCTACAGCCTGGCGGCCATGGTGTCAACATTCATAGTCCCCCTCTCCATGAAGGTGGAGCCTCTGGTGTCATTGTTTCAGGGTCAGCTGAGGGGCTGTCCAAGAGCAGGGCAGGCCTGTCTGAGCCCCAGAGCAGTTCTAGCAGTGGTTGCCGTGTCAGACTCTGGCCCTGCTCAGGTCCAAGAGGGACACACACCCACCTGCTTTGCCCGACCTGCCCCTGCACAGGTCACCATATCTTCTGGGCCTGAGTCCCATATCCTCTGTTGAGCTGGCCATGGTCAGCCCTCTGATCTCACAGGGAGACAACGGGCACCTCATCATTATCATCACATTGTTCAATGAGAGGTTTAAACTGCTGAGATTTGCATTAAAATCTGCCATCTCAACATGAGAGGATGCACGACAGGCCCAGAATTGAACCCCAGCTGGGGCATCTGACCTTGGATGGGCCCTGCTTCTTGACCACTGTGAACCTCAGTTTCCCTTACAGGATGGTCTGAGGACCAGATGAGTAGGCGTGGGCAGGCGTTGGGGCAGGTGATGAGGGTTGGCTGACCATTTCTGCCTCACCTGCCCCTGGGGAAAGGTCCGCTGTGGGCTCCACCAGCAGCCTCAGAGGATAGATCAGTGAGGCCATGATCAGAGTTCAGGGGACACAGAGAAAGACTTAAGAGATATGCAGAGAAGTGGTGGCAGGAGCGCAGGTGGGCCACACAAGGGTCTCGGCCACGGAGAGGGGTTGTCCCTGCCCAGCCCTGAGCTGGGTTAGGTCTGAGCAGCTCTTAGGGCAAAGACTTTCTCCCAGGGCTGATGTCAACTAGAGGGCGATTGCCTTGGCTGTTGCTGCGGGCATGACCCTTCCCGGGCTTGCTCTAGCCCTGGGAGGTGGCAGCAGGGCCTGAACAGGAAGGTGACACATGTGGGCTGCTCCTCCCTGGCAGTGCAGTGGAGGGGGGGCCTTGGGGTCTAGTTAGCCAGCCCCAAAGTAGGCCCTAAGGGCATGAAATCACACCAGGCCTCAGGGCTCCACATTCTGCAGCTGTTCTGCCCGGTCCATTCCACCCAGGTTGGCTGGACCCCAGATCTGTGCCAGACATGGGGCTGGGCACCTGGGGTGAAATGTGAACGAAGCCGGCGGGTCCCATGGGAAGGTAACTAGGTCATCACAAGTACCCCTGGGAATGAGACAGGGTGGGGGGAGGAAGGATGTCCAGAGGTGAAGTTCAGGCAGGCCCATGGGAGAAGGAAGGGCTAGCTTGGAACCAGCACGAGAGGATGTCCCAGGCTGAGAGAACCACAAGGACAAAGACCCGGACGGAGGAGCTCAGGGCTTGTGCACATCCTGACAGCCAGCTGCTTGGTGTGGAGGTGGGGGGCATTTTCTGAAGGGACCAGGATTTGGGGTGAGGAGTTGGGCTTTTAGTCTTGGCACAGTGAGGAGTTGTTGGAGAGTTTTGACCAGGAGTATGACGTGGTCTGGTTGGGTTTAGAAATGAGCCATATGGCTGCTGGGGGAGCCTGGAGTTTGGGGGGACAGGATGAGGGCAGGAGACGTGGGTACTCAGCACTCCATGGTAAAAAGACAGCCACTCTATAATGCTCACTGATGAGGGAAGCAGCGACTGACCCCTGCCCAGGGCAGCGGAGGGAGAGCTGGGGTTCCAAGGTCCCCCGTCAGGAGCTGGGTGGGGAGGAGTTAACCTGGAGCAGGAGGGAGTAAGTGAGATCCTGGCAGAAGGGTCACGGGGACAAAGTCACCAAAATGAGAAACCACCTGCAGCTTGTGAAGAGTGACAAGCAATTTGGCAGTGCTGGAGCATGACTGTCGGGTCCAGGCTGAGAATGGTAGGGGCAAAGAGTCCCACAGAATGTCGGTGGCACAGGGGAGCAGGTCTGGGGCCCTTGGCTGGCTGTGGGATGGTGACATCCACAGTCCAGCCCTGTCCCATCACCATAACAAGTGAGGAGAATATCCTCGAGGGATGGGAGCCGCTGGCCTCCAGGGTGCACCTCTTCCCCCAGGAACCTCATCAATGCCATTCAAGTTCCTGTGTCCCCATCACACCCCTGGCACCAGGGGCCCCCAGGGCTGATGTGGCCTTCCTTCCCAGGCCCAGCAGGGCCCCATGGGCATCAGGGGGACAGGGAGGGCAAAGCCTGGGAGAGAGCCCAGGGGCCTGCATGATGGAGGAAGGCAGTGGGAGGCCATCTAGGCCTGATGGCAATGGGACCCGAGGTTCCAGCCCTGACCCTTGAGTGAATGCTCACCCTCCTCCAGTGCAATCACCCCATTTGAGCTTTCATCAGCAGGGCCAGGTCCTCTGGGGCACTGAGGGTCCGGCTGAAGCCCAGACTTGAATGGAAGGGCCATGGGGAGCCAGGGGGCATCCCATCTAAGTTTTCTGAAGTGCCCTTGGCTGCCTTGTAGAAGATGGGCTGGAATGGGGCATGATCTGCAGGAGAGACAAGTAGACACAGGGTGACTCCCATACAGGAGAGCTGTACAGCACAGCACAGTCCAGAATGATGAGAGAGGGTACCCAGAGAGGAGAGAGGGAACTGTGGCAAGGGGCAACCAAGAAAGGCTTCCTGGAAGAGGTGGCATTTGAGCAGAGCCTCACAAGAAAGGAGGGGAGCTGGGGACACAGAGAAGCGGGCAGGTGGGAACAGTGGAGGGAACAGCATGGATGACAGCTGGAGGCTGGAGGTGAGGGTGGCTGCAGTCAGGGAAATTGGAAAGGAACAGAGAGCAGTTGTCACTTTGATTAGGGAGAGAAGAGGAAGGGGGCCTGGCTGGCTTGAGAGCAAAATGTCCTGTCATTCTGCCAGGGGCCAGGTGTGTGGCCAGGCCTGGCCGTACCCTTCTTCCTGCCCTTGTTCCACCCCAGAGCAGGACGGAGGGCAGCCACAGGGTTCCACAGATGGCTGAGCCTTCTGCATCTGTGGGATTGGGGCAGTGGTGGTGCCCTCTAGAGCTGCGATGGGGGGAGGAGCCCTAGCATGTGCCCAGCCCAGGGTCGCTGCCTGGTGCCTCTGAGCGTCCCATTCCCCATCCCTACCCCAGGGACCTGCCACTGGTCCTGTAGCCCCTCACATCTGTATGGCTGCTTCCACTCCACTCCCTGAACTGGCCACACCCTGGGGGAGGCAAACAAACATCTGCTAACAACCCTGTCCCCCCACCTGCTACCCTGGGTCCAAGTCCTGAGCAGAAGCCCATTCTGGATAAAGGTTTCATGCTCGTGACTCCTGTAGGACTCCAGGCCCCCAGGGGCCCATTTTGTCCTGAGAGTCATGCAGGGCCCAGGCGGCACCTGTGTCCATGAGGGTGGCCTGGGAACACCAAGGCCAGGTCTCAGGGCCGATCAGCCTTAGTGGCCCAGGCCCACTCTCTATCCGCTCATCTGCTCAGTGGTCACCAGGCCCTTCTTCCAGTGGGAGCAGGAAGGTGGCCCTACATGCCCAGCTGGGGGGTGACACTGAGACTGTTGTCCCCGGGGCCCACATAGCTCCACCGCAGCAGCTCCCGCTGGGGCAATCACTGGCCCTGCTGACAGCCAGCCAGGAAAGCCTAGTGGGAGGCAGATAATCCCTGTTCTGCGTCTGGCAGAGCCCGTCTACCCTCTTCTCAAAACACTCTGGCAGGCCTCTCAGCAGAGGCGGCCCTCCTGTGCTGACACCTCTTCTCTCGCAGGGGTGGCAGCTAGTTTTCATCTCATCCTCACCCAAGACTTGCTTTGTGATCTTGGGACCATTGCTTAACGTCTCTGGGCCCCAGGTGTCTCATCTCTAGGACAGGGGTGCTCCCCATCCTGCAGACTGGGATGAGAATTTCCATCCAGGTGTTACCTGGCTCAGAACGAGAGCGGTTGTCAGTGGTGCTTAACAAGTGCCCTGTGAGTGACCAGAGCCAGAGCCTGGGTAAGGTCACAGCCATACTCCCCACTCCCTGCCTCCAAGCAAGCCCTGCCCCTTCCTTGGGCTCAGTTTCTTCCTGGGTTCCAGCCTCCTTTCTACTTTGATCTCTGTGACTCTTCTGAAACCTAACCTACTGGGTGTCCTCCCCTGCAAAAGGGGTCTGTTGGGGTGGTGACTCATTGACTAAGCCTCTGCCCCTCCATACCACCCCTTCCCCACAACACACTGGGCCCTGACCCTACTCATCTCTGCGGATCAGCTCAGGAAATCAGGGGCAAGGGTCCCTGCACTACGGATGAGGAAACTGAGGCTCAGAGAAGCCATGATCAATGTGCGGCTCACAGCCCAGGGCCCTCACCTCTTCTGCCTGCCTCAGCCTGTCAGATCGATGCTAATGGTGACTTTTCTTTTTTCCAGTACCTACCAAAATTTGATGCTTAGTAAATTTTTTTGTGTGATTTTTTTCATCCTCGCTGTGGAAAATACGACATATCCAGAAAAATATAAAAGAAAAAATTTTAATTACCCTGCATTCCACCACCAAGCATAACAACATTAACATTTCTTTCCTCCCATTATTGATTGTTGCGTCTGTATGCAGTTATTTTTTAAAAAGGAATTACAGAATGCTTTCTCTTCACACACACACATCTGCCCTTGTCTTTAAGTGTTCTTTGAACGCCTGATCTCTGGGACTGCATTGGAGCCCTTAATGATGGAAACAGCACATCTTGGCAGAGGTCAGATCTCCTGCTTTGGCCCCTGGGCCAGCTGCCCACGCATCTCTGTCCACATGTCTCTGCCCACGTGTCTCTGCAAGCCCATCAGGTGGTGCCCCAGAGAGACTCCAGGAAGGAGATGACCTCGTTGGCACACATTGGAGGCTCTGATGTATTTCCTATGTCCACCAGAGTGGCGCCATAGTGGGCCAGGACAGGCCTGTGTCCTTTCTCACACCCATCCACTGTGTATCCAGGCCACAGGCAAGGGAGGGTGAGGTGAACCCCTGACACCCACTCAGACTCTCCTCTCAGACTCTCCTCCCATCAGCCATCGAGGTCTTCTGAGAGACAATGGAGGGAGGGGGCAGTAGGGTCTCCCTCTCCCTCCATCCGCTGTTCCTCTCTGACCAGTGGGTCCTGCACACCAGGAGCAGTAGCCAGACAGGAACCCAGTCCTGTAACAGGACGCCATTGACGGTCCCAGAGCTAAGGGATGGGAGCCTGCCCCCCTCCACGACTCCCTTCTGAGGCTAAGAAGGTAGATTCAGGCCTGCAGGTAGGGAGAGGACACCAAAAGGAGGCATCAGGCAAGTGACCAGTGACCCTCCACAGTGGGACTCAGTGCCACCGATGAGCTCGGTCCCACACTTTAGTGACCAGCGAGGCTGGCAGATGCACAAGCTTAGTCCCTCCTCTGGTTCCTGTACCCTTTCTGTCCCCCCACTTGCAGATGGCAAGGAGTTTTCCTGGCAGTGTTGGTGATGGAATCCCCACCTCTCTTGCTGTCTGCCGAGGGCTATGACCGAGTGCGTGATGGTGAGCCTGGTGTGGTCCCCTCACACCCCACCTGTTCTGAGCGGCTCTGTCCTCTTTGCCCACAGGCTGCACAGCCCCTGGGTGCCCTTGTGCCTCAGGCAGCCCCAAGTCCTGCAGGAACAGCTGGCCAGGTCAATCTGGGACAGGTAACATACCTGTTGTCTTCCCCAGCTCCTTGCTGTCTATGCATCTGTCCCCAGACATCCCTTCAGTGTCTGCATCCAACTTCCTGAGACAGATTGGGTGGCCCAGAGAGGGGAAGGGTCTGCTGGACTGACAGCACATTGTCTGCACACCCCTTGCCTCACCAGTCCCAGCCAAGGGCTCCGTCCTTGGGCCTGGGCCTCCTGTGAGTGGCCAGAAAGGGCTCCTGGTGGAGGGCAGGGGGAGCTCCAGGGGCTCCACTATGTCCCAGGTGACCACGCTCATCACTGTCCTGTGCAGGGGCTTCCCAAGGGAGAGGGGGAGCCTAGAAGCCCACACACACACACTGTTGGGTTAGGGTCAGGTCCTGATTTAATTCACCAGGAGACAGATTGAAGCGATGTGGCCTCACAAGCCGCTAGACCGAGGAAGGTGGCCTAGCCTCCACACAGTGCCACCTCTGACCCTGTTCTTTGTGTTGGGCAGTTCTAATACCCAGCATAGGACACAGACCAGTGATGCCTATGTGGGTGTGCCATCCCGTTCTACAGACATGGCAACTGAGGCTGTGGCCAGGCAGGGCTTGGGTTACTGCTCCAGGAGGAGAGGGCACTGGACAGGGGTGGTGGCAGCACTGAGGTGACCAGAGATCCCAGGACCCTTCCTGGATGTGGCAGAGGGGATGTATTCAGGTGTTTTGAGAGGCTGAACCCTCAGGACTTGGTGGCCAGCTGGGAGGGGTGAGGAGCAAGGAGGGTCCCAAGGGAGGGGAGCACAGAGTTCAGAGTGCATGCGGGTGTGGTCCCTGCGGTCTGGGCTGGGTGCGTCGTGTGAGATGCCCGAGGGCCGTCAGCTGGAGAGGCAAGTGGGTGGCTGGACCTGGGGGGTGTAGAGCCCGAGAGAGAGGCCCCAATTGGAGCTGGAGTACACTCTACCTGACAGGGGCAGGGAGGGAGTGTGGTGCAAACCAGAGCCCAAGGAACAGCCTGAGCAAGGTCTAGGTATGACAGCCGGAGAGGCAGAAGTGGGGAAGACATGGTGGGGACACCCGGGGTGGGCAGGCCTGGGTTTCAGCTGGGACTGAGGGACCAGGGAGGCGTGTCTGCGGCTGAGGCATAGGAGGTGCCTGCAGCAAGTGGGCTTGGAGGCAGGAAAGGAGGAGGATTCAGTCTGAGGGACAGAGGCCCAAGGTCTGGCCTGGAGGCAGCTTGGGGGTGGGTGGGTGGGTGAGGAGCTAAGGGAGGGCAGGAGCTGTATTTCAGGGCTGGTAGACCGGGCAGTCGCCCAGTGTATCTGGAAGGCCATTGGGAGGCAAGGATGACCTGTGAGGCTGGCTGGGTTGTGAATAGGAAGTCTTGGCCCAATGCCCCTGGGCACCTCCCAGCCCTACTGCACCTCCCTGTTGATGAATCTGCTCCCTGTTCATTGTCTGTCTCCCCACTAGAACATAGGCTCCTGGGGCAGGGGCCACATTGGTCTTATGGGGCAGAGGTGGAGAGCAGAAGGAGAGGAAGTGAAGGGGATGACAGTGGATGTGTTGTAGGGTGATACTGGCTGGGTCATGTCAGGAGTGGGGCAGTCCAAGTGATGGTGGGGTTCAAGCTGGGAGCAGGGGTGGGTGGCCAAGGTCGGGGGAGGGAAGGTTGCTGGCTCTGAGAGGTGAGGGTGGGGCTGTGGGGTGCCCGTGGATACTGGGGCCACCAGGATGGGGCAGGGCTGAGGGAGAGGACATGGTACGCTGGGGGAGCAGGTCACAAAAGAGTGATGACCAGAGGCTGGTCAGTAAGGGCCAGGGTGTGGCCTGGGGCCGACTGGGATCTGTAGCTACAGGTGCTAAAGGTAGGGCGGCTATGGAAGGCTGCCTGGAGGAGGCGACGAAGAGCGCTCCCAGCGGGCGAACCTGCGTGGGCAGCGCGTGGCGCTTTGCCTCTGGCTTCCCTCTGTGCTTGTTACTACTCCACATCCTCTTTTGGGGACTGATTCTTGGGAAGACCTGCCCCACCCTTCTCTGAAGTTCTCAAAAACATAAGCAACTCTTTATTTTTATTTATTTTTAAAAATACAGACCTGGGCAGGAATTAAAAAATGCTTGATTGTGGTTGGCTGGGCGTGTGCCCATGGTAACACGTGTGGTTTACTCATAGGGCCTGAGACAAAAGATAGCTTTGCCCAGGGCATGGAGGACAGTTGTGGCCTCCCTGGGAGGAAGCCTCCTACCTGCCCTCTACACCCTTTACTCGGGTTTAGGTCACGGAGATCCTGAGGGTACAGGTTTGTTCCCCAGGTCCCACAACACATTTGGGCAGAGTCTCGGTTCCCAGGCCCTGCCATACCTCAGGTTTCCAGCATGACACTGGGGACTTCACTCCTGCCCCCAGCCCTGAAACAGGCATCATCCAGCCCACATCTCTCTGTCTCACAGCAAACCCATCAGAAGTTACCATCCAAAAGGGTACTGGTCCCACCCAGATGGTCCCCTGGGACTGTGAATGAACTGGCTCAGGCCCCCGTTCTGACTCAGCTAGCAAGTGTAGCCCCTGCCCTTGTGGAGTTCACAGCTCTTACCCTGGGTCATGGCCACCCACACCCACCCCTTCTGCCTTGTGCCCAACAAGTGGCAGCTCACATGGGTGTACTATGCCCTGTCTGTTTCCTGAGTGTGTGGGGCTGAGTGTCCTGGGGTCCTACCCTCCAGGAGCCTCCGTTCTGGGGAAAAAATAGAGCCTGAAGAGCCCTGCCTGGTCTTCTGGAAGGCTTCCTGGGGGAAGGGGCGCTTGAGCAGGCTGGGGCTTTGGTGAGTTTCCAGTGCTGCGTGAAACCTCCCTGGCTACTGTGGAGAATGGGGCCTGGTGTGGGGTACTGCTGCCAACCCTCTCCTTGGTCCAGAGAGGGTCATAACAGTTTGCTCAGGCCATACAGTCAATTGGGGGAAGTGAGATCTGGTCTTAGGCATGGCACTGCCAATTCTGGGCCCCATTGTCCCCACCCTAGCACCGTGGAGGAGCAAAAGTCAGCCCTGTTCAGCTGTGCCATCGAGGTCAGCTCCATGACGGTTGTCTGGGTGCCGATAGACTCCATTTATACCAGGGTCCTTTAAACCACCCTGCACATACTCGCCAGGTTCTGGGATCAACGTCTCTTCCAAGGTGACCCATGGGGATTTACTGTGGTGGGGGCTGCGAGACCCTGACCTCAGGGACGGTAAATGCTGAGTGCGTGCTGCAGTGGGGAGGCTGCGTGTGTGCACACTTGCGTGTGTTCCTGCGGCCCGGTGCACGTGGTACACACGAAGGAGTGCCCCGGCTGGCCGTGCAGGTCTCAGTTTCCCCGTGCTCAGCACTGTGGCCCGGCCAGCCGCCGTGTGTCATTGCAGCACGCTGCAGGAGCAGAAATGCACAACCTCGAGAAACTCCAGACCGAATTCGACTCCACCGGCCACTACCTGGAGATCGAGCTGCGGCTCGCACAGGAGGAGCTGGAGGTCACGGAGAAGCAGCGCAGGTGAGGGGGGGCCTGTGGGGCGGGGTCAGCTGTCCTCAGAGCTCTGCTCCCACCTGAGCGAGCCAGCGGTGACCCTATCCGCAGATGGGGAGTCCAAATGTTCGGTGAGGGCAAGATCTTTCTCCAAAGTCACACTTTGTGCCAAGAGCAACTGAGCGAGGATTTGAACCTGGGTTTTGCTGCCGGTAGAGACAGGTTCTTTCCAGGGCACCTCTCCATACCTGGCCCCATGCCCCACTCTTTCATTCTCTCATATTTGTTGTGGCAGCGGCATGATACAGAAGCCACCATGTCCAGACCGTGACTGGTCCACCAGGGTCCCAGCCACTGTACCCTGGGTCCTGATGACCAGTCCCGGAGATGAACCAGATGTTAGGGACTATTCCCTTAAGCAGCGTGGGGGCCAATGAAGTGCTGAGCAGGGTGTACCCAACTCCCTTAAAAACCAAATTTTCTAAAAACATTTTTTTCTGCACATTTAAGATGGATATTTTTTCTAAAATGTATTACACACTCTTCCATCTTCTTAAACAGAACATGCAGAAAGAATACAAACTTTGCTGCTGGCTTGGTTTGTTTTAAATTTTCATAGAGTACCTTGGCTGGAGGGAGGATTTGCCAGCAGGGCTGCTTGTTCCTCCCTCAAAGGCCCCATATCCTGCTGGGCTGTTTGAATGTCACCACTTAGTCATGTGTAAGCTTGGGCATTGCAGTCAGACCTCAGTTAAGTTCCCGGCTCTGCCACTTTCTGCTTTAAGCACATCTTGCCTCAGTTTCCCTATTGACAAGACAGAGGCAATAACACTGCACACAAGTCATCTAAAGGATAGGCACAGTCCCCAATCCCCCTCCCACCAGAAATGGAAGCACAAAGCACCTGCTTCCCACCTAACACTTGGCTCCACCCCTTCTTCAGGGTAGAACCATATCTTATTCACTGTTAGGTCATCAGCACTCAACCCAGGGCCCGCCATGTAGTCAGCATTAAGTCTCTTCCCTGCTGATTTGCAATTGAGCAATAAACCCCACATCTGGGCTTGTAAGGGCTGTGTGTAAAACATGAGCACACTGGCTGCAACTGAGGACCTGACTCCAGGTGGGCCTGGTGTTGGGGGTAGAACAATATAGCCCTTGACAATGGCCTCAGAAAAGCCTCAACACAAGTTTGCTTTAATTATTTGTTTTCTGCTGAGTACAGATGAAAACACATTCCATCAGGGTGGGGCTGGTGGGAGTTTAGCCCCACCCTGCTCAGTGGACTGTGTGGCCATCAGGGCCCTGGGGGTGTCAAGCTCCAGTGACTCCATTGCCTCCTCCTCCAGCAGTCAGAGCAACTACATGGCACTGCAAAGGATCAACCAGGAGCTGCAGGACAAGCTGTACTGCATGGTGAGGGCCACCACTCGACACTCACTCCCCCACCCCAGCGCTGCCTTGCCTGGGTCCACAGCTCTAGGAGCACTGGGAAGAGATGGCCTAGCTGGCATCCTCTGGCCCATTCAGGAGCTGGGTCACCAGGCCTGCTTCCTGATACCTCTGGAGCTGGGCTGGTCCTCTGCCTTTCTCCACTGAACAGGAGGGTACTCTCAGGATAAGGACATGTCAGGTCCAGGGCTGCCACCTGCTGCCTGAGCAGCACATGCGAGCAGCCCAACCTGTGGGCAAGTAAGCTGGGCTGTGGGACAGAGGATGCGCACTGGCAACGGGGACCCAGTTCAGCCTGCCAGGCAGAGACCCAGGACTGGGAGGACAGAGAGGCCCAAGTTCAGACCCTGGGTGACCCCGAGGCAGTTTCGAGTCCCAATTCCACCTCTCCTGGGGACCCTTCTGTCTTACTGTGAGGAATAAATGCAACAGTACTCATGCCTGGCCCCAGTGGGGACAAGGCCCTCTGTGGAGACCCTCACACCACCTGCAAATAACCTCAGTAGTGTTGCCATTTCTCTGTAATCAGGTGGCAAGCCCTCTGCTTGGAGGGGTAGAGATAGTGCCTGTGGACACCCTGGTCATCTCTGCCCTTAAAGAACATGCACCACAGCTCATGTCAAAGAGGGGGGGCATGGGTTTCTGGTACCTCCCTTTTATTAGGACAAGGAGCTTTCTTCTCTTTCAAGTTTGGTGACAGGTTTGGCTTGCCCTTGAAAATTGGAAGTGGGTGTTTAACACCTGCCCATCCTCAAGGTGCTGTTGGGGAGGGGAGGTGGCAGGCCCGAGGGTGGGCCAGGCTCTGCTTGGGACTCTGGATGAGGGCCTTTCCCTTTCTGAACCTCAGTTTCCCAAACTGTCAAGTGAGATGGGCTAGGCTCCATGCTGAGCACAAGCCTTTCTCACTCAGTCCTCACCCCAAACTCCAGAGGAAGGATGCTGTTATCCCCATGTTGCAGATGAGAAACTGAGGCTCAAGGAGGCGGTGACTTGCCCTGGGTTGTCTGGCTTGTCAGTGGTGGAGCAGGATTTGAACCTGAGTCCATCTGTACTCTTAACCCCTGCACTCTGGCCCTCCAACACCTCAGCATTGACAGCTGCAGTGGGGACACGGGAGGCCGCATCGCTTGGCTGGGCATGAGCACCAGGGCTTGGATGGCTTCCCAGGAGCTGACCGCTGACCACCTCCTTCTGTTGTCCCCACAATCCAGGGCCAAAACTATGAGGAAGAGAAGTGTGCACTGAGCCATGAGATTGTCTCCCTCAACAGCCAACTACTGGAGGCCAAGGTGATCATCGACAAGCTGTCAGAGGACAACATGAATGCTGCATGCATTAGGCCCACTGGGGGCTGCTGGAGTGTGTCTGCTGAGGCCTTCCAGGAAGCACTGGGGTCAAGACACTTCTGACTCTGAAGAGCCACAGCCTCAAGGGGCTGGCACAGGGGACAGGTGGATGGACAGGGTGGTTAGGCTTCGAGGAGTGCCTGGTGCAATCAGGGAAGGACAGGTGGGCTGCCTCACCAGAGACACTGCCGAGGCGTTGCAGACAGACCCTCTGCTGAAGGACTTGAGTTAGGAAATGCGGGGCCCTATTATCCCATTCAAGGTAAGGCTTCCTGACCCCAGGATGGGGTCATGGCCCCTCAAGATTCCTGCTTCAGCCAGTCTTAGTGTCACATCAGAGCTGTGTGGCCACCCATGGGTCCAGATTTGAGGGACTCTGTGAGATGGGACCAGCCACCCTCCACAGACCGCTGCCAGCTGACCGTGCATCCCTGATTAGCATCTACTCCTTGCCAGACCCTACTGGGCTCTGAGATTAAGATGTGAACCACACAGGCAAAAAAAAAAAAAAAAAATCCCACTTGGAGTTTACATCTGAGTAGGGAAGACAGAGAGCAAACAAGATGAACACACGAACTGCGTGGTGTGTCAGAAGTGCTAAAATTCGGAGATAAGCAAAGCAAGAACATCCCAGGGAGTCCTTGGTTGCAGGGTCTGCAAATTTCAGTGGGATGCTTCAAGAAGAGGCTTCTAGAGCCTAGACCTGAAGGAAGTGTGGGACTGAGCCACATGCACGGGTGTCTGGGGAGAGCAGTCCTTACGATGGAAAGAGCCACTGCATGCATCTGTGCTTGATGAATTTGGAGAACAGCAGAGGCCAGAGTGGGCCCTGGGTCTCAGGTCAGAGAGATAATACAGGGCCACATTGTATAGGCTCCTATCAGGGATCTGAGCTTTATTCAAAGTGACATAGGGAGCCATGGAGTTCTTGAGCAGAGGGGTAAGGTGATTGCACTTACAGTTGTGCTAGGCTCATGTGGATGCTGTGCTTAGAACTGGGGACGAAGGCAGGAGCAGGGAGATCAAGGAGGAGGCAAGGGCCACAGTCCAAATGAAAGGTAACAGTGGCTCATGTTGGGATGGTGGCAGTGGCGGTGGGCAGAAGGGCTTGGATTCTGGTTATGTTGTGGAGATTTTGCATATGGGGTTTGAGTGAGACGAGTCCAGCCAGCCACAGGATTCAGAGCCTGAGCCCAGGAGCGGCCTGCTGTTTCCTGGGCCAGGACACCTGTGGAGGAGCAGATGGGGTGTGGCAGGAGTTGGGCTCAGAAGCACATGAGACATTTGAGGGTCTGGAGTTTAAAGCAGAGGCCATGCACGGGGGTGTTTAAAGCCACAGAAGGATTGAGGTCACAGGGCATGCGTGCAGATGAGCAGAGGGCAGGCCCAGGTCGGAGGCAGCTCTCACAAGTTGGGTGAACAAATAGGAACCAGCAAGGGCATCCTAGAGGGAGTGGCAGTGAGGGGATGAGTGAGACACTCCACAAGTGTGGTGGCCCAGACACCATGGGAGGAAGGTTCTGCAGTCAGCAAGCTGGCCAGCGGGGTCACTGGCTGCTGAGAGACTAGGTAAGAGGAGGGCCGAGAAGTGGCCTTGGGGTTTGGGGACTTGGAGGTCAGTGGTTGAGTGGAGTGGGGCTCTCCTAACAGAGTGGTGACTTTGAGAGAGAAGGGGAGGGGAGGTGCACAGACAATTCTTCCCAGGAATGTGGCCATCACAGGAGGCGAAAAGGAGAACATGGACTCAGGACAAGACACTTTTCTTAGTGGAATGCCAGGCTCCTGGTTGTCCTAAACCTGACAACCTTGGACATGGACAATCCAGGGTCTTTGATGCCCAGCCAGGGGTCTTGATCAGTGTGGTCATGTGCATGACAGATACTATCCAAGGTCATCCACTTCTCTAAGTGGATCCCCTACTGGCTGTGGCTGGTGGGGGGCCTCAGTAGCAGACATGGACTGGCCCTCAGTCCTCTGGTGCCAGGGCCAGCCAGTCTAGGGCTTCACAGGAGGTCAGTTCTGAGCTCTCTGCCAACTGTGCTGTTCCTAGGAGTCAGGGAAGTAGTGAGAGGAACTTGGGGACCTAGGTCCCATCCACCATGCAGGCCAGGTTGGGAGCACCAGCCTCAGGGCAGAAGGGGAGGTGAGGGAGGATCCAGGACCACGGCAGGGGGTCAGGAAGGGGTGGCTGCACCATGGACAGCCTTGCCTGAGCTGCAGGACACCTGGTCCTGGTGGAGCCGGGACTATGGCAGTGGCCCATGGTCAGGAGCACCCATGGGGCAATGCAGGTGGATCGCAGCATCTGTTGGGCAGACCTGGGGCTGGCTGTGACAGCCCCCACTGTGGGGATCCTTGTTGGGGGCAGTTATGAAAGGCCCAGCCACAGCCACATGCAACAGAGATTTTCAGAGATGAAACCAAATCCCCTCGATTCCTACTCTTTGCATCTGTTTTCAGCTCAGGTGGCTGAGCCAGTTCCTGCTTGGACCTGGGGTCACACACCTGCCCTGATCCCTGCCCAGCCCTGCAGCCACCCCAGCTGCCAGACTACACTCTGAGAATGGGTGTGAGCAGTGAGTCAGAGACATGGGGGTGGCAGCGGCTGGAGGCTCATTCCTTGTCTTTCATTTGTGCCCGTCACTCCTACCAAGTCATCTTTGGAGGGACTCCAGGAAGCCGAGGGACAGAGGGACCAGATCTGGTCTCCAAGCCTGGGGGCCTCCAGGAGCTCAGGGCCCTTGGGGGCCCTTCTCCTATCGCTGCCTCCACTTGTGGGAGGTTCCCATCTTGGCAGGCCCTAGATGCACTATCCGGCAGGGCCCAGTCCACACACCAGCACCCCCAGATCAGAATGAGGCCCTCCATTTTGCAGGTGAGAGCGTGAAACCCAGAGAGGGATGGTACTAGGACTCGGTCCTTGTCCTGCCAACTGCACAGCTGGCTCTGCCCACCCCCGTTGCCCCTGCTGGCCACTTAGCACTGGTCAGTGCAGAAGGGACCTTGACCAGGGGTGAGCCACAACCAACACCTTCTCTTGTCTTTTAGGAGCTCTATAGGAAGGACTGCAATCTAGCTGCCCAGCTGCTGCAGTACAGCCAGAACTACGGCAGGGTCCATAAGGTGTCTGAGGTACGTGAGTCCCACCCTGCAGCCAGGCCTCTCCGTGCCCCAGGACCACTCTCAGCTTCTTTTTTGCTGATCCCACCTGGCAGCCACTCCCCACCCTTTAGGAGGAAGATTCTGAGTGAGCCTGGCCCCTTTTCTCCCTCCTCATTCCTGTGGTGTCCTGGCCTTTCTGTCTCTTATATTCCTGAGAATGGCCTTAGACTCTCTGGTACGAAAAGGACCCTGGGCTGGTTCCCGATCTTCTCCAAAATAATGATATGAAGAAATCGCCAAGGTTCTAAAGGACCAAGGTTCTGAGTATCATGTACCTTTCCAAATCAAGATGCACTCAGTCTCTGGTCTTGATATACACAAATCCTGCAAGTCTAATACCTCATAAAAGAATGAATGCTTTTGGTGAATAAATGCTGGCTCTTGGTGAGTATGTCTGTCTTTTAATCCTGCAATGTCATGGGTCCTACTGTCTGCCCAGTGTCCATTCGCTCTTTCCAAGGTATAAGCATCCCTCCCTGCCTCGGGGTCCCATCCCTCCCCTATTCAGTCCTGTGGCACATGGGGCTTCTAACACCACCTCTTTTATCTCTTGGAAAATAGGCTTACTATTTGCCCGTCTCTAGTCTCAGTCTCTCCCATTCTCTGTAATTTCTAAGAATTCTCGTAATCAATCAATGTAGTTAGAATCCTCCAGGTCTAAACACTGGAGCTCATTTAACAATGTTAGATGCTCTTTCAAACCAGCCTCACTGTGAAGTACTTTTAGGGACCTTTCCAGGTTGACTGTCATGTCTGTCCTAGAGCCACAGGCCTCTTCCCTCCTTGGTGTGCTTAGTCTGGACACAGATAGTAAAGGGGGATTTGGACTGCCCTTACTCTTTTATCCTAAGAAGTACTCCTCCCTCAATAATTGGGGGAAAAGAGAGGGTGTGACCCGGTTAGGATGAGCAGTAATGATTTACCTTTATTTCTGTGCATCACTTTCCACTGCACTTTTCCAAACTGCAGACATCATGTGATCTTCACACAGACTCATGAGGCTGCCGGGGATGTTATTATCTCCATTTTACAGATGTGGAAATGAAGGCTCAGAAAGATTGGGTGACTCTCATTTACTCACTGGGTTTACTCAATAGGTATTCACTCAGGGTTCTCTATGTACCAAAAACTTTGCTCACTGCTAGAATAGCCAGAGAACAAAATAGCTAGGAGAGTATGGTAGAAGAGAGCGATATTAAGAGACACACAAACAGGTCCCACAAGTCCAATAAGTGCTATGAAAGCACAGAACTGGGCGCTAGGAGATAAGAATAGAAGGTGAAATGGATTCACCTGGACTTCAACTGGGGAGGTAGGCGGGTGACATGGGGAGGGAGACAATTGGCAGATGTGGCTGGAGCCCTGTGTGAAGAGGAGAGCAACAGGACTGAGCAAAACACAGATCATGCAGGCCCAGCAGACACTTGCAGAAGTTCAGAATGTTTTCCCTCCATGTAAAATGGAAGGGTTTCTAAGTAGCACAGCAAAGCCGTAATCACATTTTCATTTTTAGAGAGCACTCCAGCTGCTGTAAGAGAGGCCAGAGTAATGCAGGGAGACCAGTGAAGTGGGCAACCAGAGGGGAGAGAGCAGGCTGGGGCCAACATGGCAGCAGGTGGGCCAGAGAACCGAGGACATGCTGGACATCCACTTTGGAAAAGAATCTCTGGGACTTGGGGGTGGATCAGAATGGAGAGTGAGGTGAAGGAGAGCAGGTGAGAAGGTGGGGTACCACGACATGTGGGGGAATAGCGGGTGGAGAGCACGTTTCTGATCACACCATAGCAGAGGCTGGGAGAACCAAAACCTCGGACTTCTCATTCCTATGACCACATCATGGTGTCCCCTCTACAAGTGATGGCAGATGTCCACCTAAGTCAGGACAAGGAGCTGGTTTAAAATCACTCTGTCTGCTTCATCCACATGTGGGGGCTAGGGACCGCTCTAGGCAGTTACTAAGTGGGGACTTCTTGTAGCAGAGTCTGATTTAGTTCTAATTGCCTCCAACTTAATTCCTTCTGAAGGACCTGTCTGGGTGGGGCCCCGGTGTTCTGGCTGTCAAACACAGCCATGTCCCAGGGGATGGGCCTCCTGACCTCGGCTTTTCCAGAGACTCAGCTGAGACACCCAGCCAGGGTAGGGCCCCAGAACAGAGGTGACCACTCTCAGAAAGTGAGGTCACTCAGGTCCTGCTGCCATGGCAACTGCCACAGGCCAGCACCAGGCTGTCTCCACTCCCCCAAGGAGGCCTTTCAGGTCAACCCTATTATAGGCAGGCTCCGATAGGCCCATATTACCAGCTGAAGCCACGGTTCTCACTGGCCCTCCCTGATGGGGTTGGGATGAGAGTGATTTTTTCATCAAGATTTCTCCATATTCACAGAAGTACCAGCCCCTCAACCCCCAAATTCCAACTAGAAGCCCAATAAGAAGGTATGCTCTGAGCCTTCTGGCCATCAGGCCTTATCTAGCTTCAGGCTTCTGCTGATCACACCCCTGGGGCTCAGTGGGGGGTTGTAAATGAAACCAATACTATGGGAAAGCCTTCAGCTGATGTGGGAAACCCCACTCACCCACCCAGCCTCATCTCTCATCACCATCTTCCCTGCAGGCCACTTTCTAGCCACATTTCCCAAATTCACCCAATTCTTTGTAACCTCCAGTCTTACATATGCCCTTCTCTCCACTTGAAGCACATTCTTCCCTCTCTACCTGAATGGCCCCTACTCTTCCCTCCAGTCTCGGATGAGATGCTCCTTTCTCCAGGAAGTCCTCCTGACTCCCCCAGGTCGGGTTAAGGCCCAATGGACATTCCCATAGCATTCCACGCTTCCTGGCTAGGAGGCTGGGTGTGCCATCTGGTAAGGATCTGGTTGCCATCTGACCTCCCCCCTTTGCTGGCAGACTTAGTAAAGAGTGGCTCATGTGGTCAGTATGGGGTGGTCAGTGGTTCCCTGCAGCTGGACAGACTGCTTTGTTTTTCTATTTTAAGTCATTACTCCTTTCCCCAGCTATTTTATCTGTAATGTCTTTCTGCTTGTAAAAGAAATACATGCATTTTTATAATAACCTCCATCATCATCACAAGGGCTATGGTTTATTTAGATTCCCACATTCCCACACTGCCAATGTTTACAGAGATAATGAAATCCTCATAGCACCCCTCACCCCTCTGAAGTGGGTGTAACAGGGCCATTTTACAGATTCCAGGGATGAAGGAAGTTGTCCAAGGTTACACAATGAACAAGGACTCATGGCTGAAGTCTTGTAAGAAGCACCCACTCTGGGGTGCTTCTTACCTGGGGACCAGGTGGTCCCATCCTGGACAACAGGTAAGGTATTGGAAAACAACAGAGGTTGACACTAGATCTAACCCTCGCACTCAAACACAGGTAACCACTGTGAACCGGCCGGCAGTTTCCGTGCAGTATTTTTCTAGGCATATTTTCTTTTCCCTGAGATCTTACTGAATATACAATTTGGCATGTTGCTTTCTTCACTTAACATTTTCCAATGTTCTTAAAAACTTCATTTTTTAAAAGCACAGTTACTTGTCAATTCCAGAAGAGGACAGATATGACAGAGGCCTTGAACTTGAACATTTTCCCCAGATGCCAATAGCCATATGTACACAGCAAGAGGATTTAACAGCCTGATTCAGCACTGTGGGAAGGAGTAAATTGCTTGAGTCTGGGAAATACATTACTTCAATCTCGCAAATGGTTTTTGAAAATCATTAGCCCACAGAAATGTCATTCTGCAGGTCCAGCTTTCTCTGCTTCCCCAATCCTATTCAACATGACCCCATTTCACTGTGTCAGGCACCACCAAACTCGGAGTATTCAAATCTAGGTGGGTAGCAGGCTGAACCCCTCAGCCCAGGTTTCCCCAAAATCCCTCTGAAAAACAAGCAGAATGTCCTCTCAGCCTCCCCTGACTTGTTCAACTCAGAGGTGGTAAAAGAGATGCACACACTTGACAAAGAGCATATCCCTTCTCCACCTAGAGCTAGCAGGCTCACACCACAGAAAAGTTCCTCCTCTGCTACCCAGCACTGCTGTTATTAACTCACCAGAAATTATCTTTATGGGCCCCAGGTAGGTGTCCAAAAATAAAATGGGAGTAGATTTATGGGTCTCTAGTCCATTACTGAGAAACAATCCTTAAGTCTAATCACTTCTAAAAGGGCCATCTCTAAGGACTAATTGGACAGTTTCCAGTTTACTCAACAATCCTCAGAACCCAAGCTCACGCTCAGGCCTGGGGTTCTTTGGGGTTGAATATGCATCATTCCCTAACAAACTGTACTTTGAATGCATTAGGTAGTATTATAAATGGAGCCCCAAAATTTTTAATAGTGTTGAATTAGTCTGTATGATTACATTACTTCAATGAGCACAAAATTATTTTACTTATAAAAGTTTAACAAGTGATTCTAAAGGCTTAAGAATTATGTAATAGGATAATAATGATAAATCTACATCACTTAAGTCAATGATTTTTGTGGTCACACAGCCTGTAAATTACAGAAGCTGCTTGGCTGAGAGTGTAACCACCAGGAATCCTTTTATCACATCCTGCTGACAGCAATAAGAACTCAGATGTGATGTCAAGGAGTAACAGTTCCCATGAAGAGCCAGTTGTGATCAGCAATGCCTGTACTGATCACAGAAAGGCCATCTGTCCAGTTGATCTATCCATCTCTCCTGCACTCTTGCTCACAAGCTTTAGAATATGGTGCATGACTTCCAAATTATTTAAATGAGGAAACAGCACAACTGCTGATTAATTTGTAAGCTGTTGCTTTTGAGATGAATTATTATTGGTAATATGTTGCGTATAATGAGCTGTAATTTGTACATTTTTACTGACCCTGATTATCAACATCAATAACGTATTTGCCATTGTTCTGTGTCATCTATGACCACCACCTCAGGACCCCAGGAGCAGGTGCTCACAAAGCCCAGTGGCTCTCCTCTGTGCTCTGACTGGGCCTCATGCCCACCTTGGCTACCCCTCCCCACCCCGCCAAGAGGAAGATGGAGCACAGGGCTGAAATAGCCAAGGGATCACGACATCTGGGGCAAATGCCTAACTTAATAGTTAATCCAAAGGCTTGGAGTCATCATGGATTGAACCTTCTTTTCACTTAGCTGGTTGGCCTACCTAAAATCCTTTCCCTTAGCAGTATCACTGGTCCCAGCCCCATGTCATCTTAGAGGAGCAGCGCTGAGTTGAAAGCACCAGGTTCCAAACCGCAACTGCTCTAACCATATGTAGCAAAAGCCTGCTCCAGCAAGGCAGCCAATGCTCAAGTTAGGATACAATGAGCATTCTCTCTACCCTGGTCCTTATTCTTCCAGATGCTCCCAACAGGTTTCCTGTGCCCACTTCTTCCAGAGGGAAGTCAGAAGCTCAACGAGGCAACCAAGGGATTTAGAACAAAGGTGCCTGGAAGCTTCCCATTAATCCAAAAATGAGAAACCTATAACCTGTCAGGTCCCTCTGGGCTCTGGCAGCTAGGAAACTTTCAGTTTATTTCTCAGACCTCTGGTCAGATGCTACAAGAAGACTCTCCTTCACACCCACCTCTATGCCACCTGGCTTCTCAGTTTTCTTTTCATCTTTATAAAAGTAAGCTTTAAAATCCTCTTGTTGTGCATGAATTTATATAATAAACTAGTCTAAAATCTCTTTTGCAAGTTGCCATGGCATAAATTACAGATAAAGACCAACAAAGGTAAGGCTCTGAGGCAAAATTTTATTACCACACCTTGAAGGAGTACGGTATCATTTTTCTTCCAGTAAACATGTAAATCTCTTGTCCAAAACAATACAAGCTGCTTTATTTCGTGGCTTCTTTGCATAATTTTTAATGACAAACAATAATGAAGTGTAACCGAATCCTCTAATCCTAAATTCATCCAGACTTAGTTACAGAGAAAAGCATTAATAATGAATTCAAAGTTTCATATGAGAATACGGTAGAACTCTGAGGCTGCTGGGGGACAGGAACAGTGTAAGAGAAGACCTGGGGGATTCACGGGGTGACAGCAAGAAGAACATTGAGGGGGTGGCCAGTTCAGTTGGGTAGATTGTGGTACTGATAACATCATGGTCCAGGGTTCAATCCCTGTTACTGGCCAGCCACAAAAAAAAAAAAAAAAAAAAAGACATCAAGGCCTGATTCCCCAGGGTACTTCAAGGTCAGACTCCCCTGAATCCTAACCTTGCTCTACCTCTTCAATCCATGTGGTTTGGACAAACAACCAAGTCATTGAGCTTCCATTTCCACAGCTAGAAATTAGAGCTAATACTACCACTTCCCAGAGTTGTGGGGAAGCTGAAAGGGGGATTAAAGTAACAAAGTAGAAGGTACCACAAAAGGCACTACTAAATATTCGCTCGCTTTCCTATCCTTCACTACCTGCTGCCAAAATAGCACAGGGTGGTACACGCAGAAATCAAGACCCTAACACATAAGGGCAAGACAAGCTGTTTTGTTGCCTCTCTCTAGACATGACCCTCCAGATGAATCACCAGCACTTTTTTTGTTTGTTTGTTTTTGTTTTTTTGTTTTTGCTATCTTTGTTTTTTTTTTTCTTTCTTTCTTTCTTTCTTTCTTTATTTTTTAATTTTATTTTGTCAATATACATTTTGGCTGATTATTGCTCCCCATCACCAAAACCTCCCTCCCTTCTCCCTCCCCCCCTCCCCCCAACAATGTCCTTTCTGTTTGCTTGTCGTATCAACTTTGAGTAATTGTGGTTGTTATATCTTCTTCCCCCCCCCCTCCGGTTTTGTGTGTGTGTGTGTGTGTGTGTGTGTGTGTGTGTGTGTGTGTGAATTTATTTATTAATTTTTAGCTCCCACCAATAAGTGAGAACATGTGGTATTTCTCTTTCTGTGCCTGACTTGTTTCACTTAATATAATTCTCTCAAGGTCCATCCATGTTGTTGCAAATGGCAGTATTTCATTCGTTTTTATAGCTGAGTAGTATTCCATTGTGTAGATGTACCACATTTTCCGTATCCACTCATCTGATGATGGACATTTGGGCTCGTTCCAACTCTTGGCTATTGTAAAGAGTGCTGCGATGAACATTGGGGAACAGGTATACCTTCGACTTGATGATTTCCATTCCTCTGGGTATATACCCAACAGTGGGATAGCTGGGTCGTATGGTAGATCTATCTGCAATTGTTTGAGGAACCTCCATACCATTTTCCATAGAGGCTGCACCATTTTGCAGTCCCACCAACAGTGTATGAGAGTTCCTTTTTCTCTGCAATCTCGCCAGCATTTATCGTTCAGAGTCTTTTGGATTTTAGCCATCCTAACTGGGGTTAGATGGTATCTCAATTGTGGTTTTGATTTGCATTTCCTGGTTGCTGAGTGATGTTGAGCATTTTTTCATATGTCTGTTGGCCATTTGTATATCTTCCTTAGAGAAATGCCTCCTTAGCTCTTTTGCCCATTTTTTAATTGGGTTGCTTGTTTTCTTCTTGTAAAGTTGTTTGAGTTCCTTACATATTCTGGATATTAATCCTTTGTCAGATGTATATTTTGCAAATATTTTCTCCCACTCTGTTGGTTGTCTTTTAATTCTGTTAATTGTTTCTTTTGCTGTGCAGAAGCTTTTTAGTTTGATATAATCCCATTTGTTTATTTTTCCTTTAATCACCAGCACTTTGAATGTACCAACTGTCCACCATCAATTTAGTCCATGGGCCCAATACCAAAGCCCCAGCCCAGGGTCAACACAGACTACGGCAAGGACATCTGAGCTACTTCCTCTGCAAGCATGGAAGACTCTAGAAGTTATGACTGGCCCTGGGGCCAGTGCAAGAAGGATGACACCCAGGCACAGAGGTGATGTAGAAAGGCAGCTGCCCTGGCATTGGCCTTAGCTCAGGGGGCGGGGGAAGGCAGGGAGTAGACACCTGGGTCCTACCTTCACTACATGCTTTACAGACATCCATCCTGCTGTTTCCAGCAGCAGCTTTCCTGAGCCACAACTAAAAGGAATAGGACTTGTTCACAGGCATGTCTCTCATCATCTCCATGCCCCCTAGAAGAAAAACAACTACCTACAAAACAGCAAAATTACCATCAGCATCAGTGAAGCACCAGCACCCTCCAACCTCTGCTTTCCTTTAATTTGCATGAGTTCAGATGTTTTGTCTCAGCCTCAAAGTCAGCCAGACATGCTAATGCTTCTCAGGTATGCCCCCTGCCCCCGCTGGGGTGTGTCCATCTTCCCATAGACAACT